>NC_090742.1:112625753-112633253 GCF_036898095.1 Palaemon carinicauda
GTTCATGTTATCCAAAAGTATCAAAAAAGAATAACAAAATAATTGCAAGTGGAATAAATACCAAACAAATGATCCCATTAATTGAAGGTCCCAATAATTAGTAGCTTTATTAATGTAAATCTGATCCAGAGGGAAGTGTGCAGATGTGTATAGCTTCGAAAGATTAAATTGATATTGCAGCATCAGGAAAGGTTTGTAAACCTCTATTAAATTTAACCTGGCTACAGTGACAATAAAATCACACACACCTTTTTAATCAACATGCAATATGACAAAGGTCAAGTTTATTACATCAGACTTTAATAATTAAATTCTTAAACTTATCATCATGAAACTTGGTATGTAACTCCACACAAATATGAGAAATATTTTTGCTTAATTTTTTAAACAATGAACATAGTTTAGTGACGTTGCAAAATGATATTGACCGTAAGTTATGCTAGATTTTAAAAACACTTAAGGCTTCTTTTGTCTATGTTGGTGATTTTAATGCTCACCATAGGGAGTGGTTAAGTTCTATCTCTCCTACCGATCGTCATGGCTTAGGAGCTTTAGACTTTGCCTCTGAATCAGGCTGTGAGCAAATAATAAATGAAGCTACCCACAGGTCTGGTAATTGCTTGGACCTCGTATACACTGACTCCCCTGGCGTTATAACTACTAAGGTTGGTTTTCCAGTCGTGATATCTGATCATGCCTTGATTTCATTAGTAGTGAAGACTGAGCAGCCTGTTCCTGATACATAATACTCTTGTAAAATTTATATGAAATCCCAAGTAGACTGGAATGGAATTTTGCAGGATCTTTCGTACTTGAATTGGTCACAATTATATAGTAGTGTAGATCCTGTTGTCCCTTTGAATGAGAATATAGTCAACATAATTGATAGGTGTATCCCTTCTCGTGTGATAAGGTACCGAGTGAAGGACAAACCGTGGTTCAATGATGATTGTAGTCGTGCTCATGTGGAGAAGCAGGAGGCCTATCATCTTTGGAAGGGTAACAAATCAGATTTGACCTGGAATAACTACACTCAGCTTCGAGCTTTTGCTCAGAGAGTTTATGCTTCAACTGAAAAGGAGTACAATTTAACCATAAAAGAAACCCTCTATGGTACAACTCAGGAACATAAATGGTGGTCTACCATTAAATCTGCACTCTTTGGTGTAGATGCAACAGTTCCTCCGTTACTTAAACCAGATGGCTCTGTCACTCACTGTCCAAAGGAAAAGGCAATCCTTTTAGCTGATGTTTTTGACAGAAAACAGAGTAATTAAAATCTTGAACTTCCTCATTCATGTTTTCCTGAGGCTAAACTAACTAATTAACTTTTCGATCACGTGAAATTAAAGCTCTGTTGATGGACTTTGATGCTTATGTAGGTGTAGACCTAAATGGTATTTTTCCATTGGTTTTTATGAAGACAGCAGATTTCTTAGCACTAAAGTTATCTGTTATTTTGCGCAAGTTAGCAAGAAGAGGAGCTTTTAGCACTTGTTGGAGGATTGGTAATGTTACTCTTCTATATAAATCTGTTTGCGGTAGCTCAAGTCCCACTGATTACCGCCCATTTCCCATAATTCCCATATTACCTAAAGTTTTTGAGCGTCTTCTAGCAAAACATCTAAATAGGTTTGCTGAAGGTAATCATCTATTCCCAAGTTTGCAATTTGGTTTGCGTAAAGGCCTTGGAGCATGTGATGCCCTTCTTGCAATCTCCAATGCTGTACAGAAATCCCTTGATTGTGGTCGGGAAGTTCGTATGATTGGCCTTGATTTTAATGCTGCCTTTGACTGTGTTAATCATGAGGCCCTTATTTTCAAACTTAAACAGTTGGCAGTGGGTGGGTCGTTTCTTAGCAATATTATTGATTTTTTAAATAATAGATCTCAAAGAGATGTTGTTGATGGGCACCATAGTGAGTATAGGAATGTGATTTCCGTTGTTCCACAGGGTAGTGTTCTTGGCCCATTACTTTTCATACAATATACACATGACATGTGGTTTGTCCTAGAAAGCAAGCTTGTTGCATATGCAGATGATGCTACTCTCTTTGCATCAATCTATCCTCTGAATGTAGATCTGGGGTTGGTGAATCCCCTAATAGAGATTTAGCTAAGATTAGTTCTTGGTGCAAATTATGGGGTATGAAGTTGAATCCTAACAAAACTCAAAGTATGATTGTAAGTAGGTCAAGGACGGTGGCTCCTCAACATCCGGATCCCAGTATTGATGATGTTTCTTCTAATTTGTATGACTCTTAAAATTTTTGGTGTGATTCTCGACAGCAAATTTACTTTTGAGGAACACATTAAGTCTGTGTCTTCTTCAATTGCACAAAAAATTGGCTTATTGAGAAAGTCTTTTAAGATTTTTGGTGATCAATCTATTCTGAAGAAGTGTTTTAATTCTTACTTTCTACCTTCTTTTGAGTATTGTTCTCCTGTCTGGTGTTCAGCTGCTGATTCTCATCTTAATTTGTTGGACAGAAACTTACAGTCTATTAAATTTCTTATACCTGATCTAGATATTAATCTTTGGGACCGTCGTTCAATTAGTTCATTATGCATGTTGCATAAGATTTTTCATAACTCTGACCATCCTTTACATTCAGATCTCCCTGGACAATTATATGCTGTTCGTAATACTAGGCAAGCAGTTAATTTTAATAGCCAGGCTTTCTCCATCTTGAGGCTCAATACTACACAGTATTCTAGAAGTTTTTTTCCAGCTGTTACCAAGTTGTGGAATGATCTTCCTAATCGGGTGGTTGAATCAGTAGAACTTCAAAATTTCAAAGCTGGAGCAAATGTTTTTATGTTGACCAGGCTGACATGAGTCTTTTTATAGTTTATATATGACATATCTGTTTTTGACGTTGTTAATAGTTTATATAAGACATATCTGTTTTGACATTGTTACTTTCTTAGAATGTTTATTTTTAACTTGTTCTCTATCATTTATTTATTTTCTTATTTACTTTCCTCACTGGGCTATTTTTTCCTGTTGCAGCCCTTGTGCTTATAGCATCTTGCTTTTCCAGCTAGGGTTATAGCTTGGCAAGTAATAATAATAATAATAATAATATTTTTCTCAAATATGTTTTTATACGTCATTGTGAGATAGTAATAGCGGAGCACCCCAATTGAGCGCCGACAGAGGACAATCAAGCGCCAAAAATTAGCCAATTTGAGCCTTAGAGTGATGCCCAAACAAGCGACAAAATTTCAGTACAAATGAGCGCTGATAGGAGGGTTCCGGACCTTTTTTTTTTTTTTTTTTTTCCATGTCTTTCTTCTCTGGAACAACCACACAAAATATAAAACAGCCACTCAACTGCCTTAAAAATCGTCTGAGGCTTTTGCTGTCTACAATAAAATACCCGTATGCTATTCAGAAAAAAAATACATTCCTAAATATTAATTGGTAAAAATTTAAAAGCAGCTCGTTTAATATACTGAAGTCTAGATATGGAGCCTTCCATGTATTCCTTAAACAGTGCCACAAGTTTCTTCTCTTTAAGTCGGTAGCATTTTCTTCGTGGTTTTTCTTCACCCAGGCTTCTGATTTTAATGTAAGTGTCGGTCTGTATCTCTGAAATAACGTTAACAAATACATGCAAAGAGGGATGGCTGGAATAAAATTGACTATTAAAATGTTTGTGAAATGCCTCTGGTCCATTTGTTGTTCTACGAGTTTCTGATGGTGCTTCTGCCCAAAGATTTGGGGGGAACTTGGAGTCAGAGCTAATATAGTTTGTTGTTACATAATCAGCAAACTGAACACTTTTAGTATCAGTTGGTGCATTTGACATTATATCCTCCACAAAACTATCTTCTACGTCAGAGGGTTCAAGGCATGATAGCCCGAAAAAGGACTTCAACCATTTTCCATTTTCACTACCACTTTTAAAATCATTTGAAAGCCCTAGTTCTTGGATTTTTCTCCACCAGCTTTGTCCAAGGTGGAATTTGCAACATTTGATGATACTTGTTGGACATAAATTTTCTAATGTATTAATTACTGCTTGCTCAAAGTCCACATGTATAGACTCTGGAGAAAATTCAAGACAATGACTATTCAGAATACTTAAAAGAAAATTAAAAGCCTTCGTGTATATCTCTTTGCTTCGTCCTGGGAGCAGCATAAAAACGAGTGGCACATAATGTCCATTCTGAAAGCCATGTATGGTATACATTTGCATAAAAAATTTAGGGCAATATTGGAAAGTGCCATCCATAAAAAGTTCATGCACATTGCACAAAGTCATTAGATTGGTCAGGCATGAGAATATGATAATTTCTTCTTCTTCATTATTTACACAGACAAATGGTTCTCCCTTGGACGTCTTCAATTCTCTCTCTTTTAGTAGCATATGCACTTCACTTCTTGACACTGGAAGTTTACCATAGAATTTCATTCTCTCTCTGTACACTGCTTTTGCCGTTGATTTCAAGTCTTCAGGTTTTAGACTGTTTTCATCATGCATCTTTACAAGTTCCTTTCGAAGGAGTTTATTAGGCCGTATAGTTATATCTTCTGTAGCTTTCCTCTTTGCAGTTGTCCTCAACATTCTTCTGTCGATGGCCCTCTGATCTGGTAGGTGAATATGATCATTTGGGAGAACAACTATCACTTGTAAATCAGAGTGATATGTATATTCCGTGCTCGAATGTACCAAAGCTAAGGCGCTCGTTTGTCCTTCCAACTTTACTCTAGTCTGGCAATTATCACAGGGCCAGTTGGCGCTCGAAAGGGCTGTTCCCAGTAATAGTAGCCCACTTGAGGTTTTTATTTTAACAAAGTGAAATTATATTAAAATCACTTCTAGGTCAAAGTAAAATTGGACTGGACTATCATCAAAATAATACTTAATATTATCCAAATGTATTGCCTGCATTTATTCCATATGCTGCGATGTGTCTGACCGAGAGACTATAGACTGTGATTACAAAACCATTTCTGTTGGTGTTTAATTTAACTTGACATTAAAACATTCCACAAACCTATCTGGAAATATCGTTGTCGCAAAAGCTAATGAACTGAGTTGCGTCAAAATATCTATACTAATATCATTCCCATGAATCTAAAACAAAGCTCTAAGCCTAAATGATCATTGATAAAATTTACTATTAACAGCCAGTGTGCCAATTAATGAATGAACTTTACATAAATCCCCATTAATCTGAAAATATATCTAGCACTAAAACTTCATCTAATTCCACCGCTGTTCCGTAGGTATAAAGTCGTCCAAAAATATGCAAAAACTAAATTTAAAATTCTTTCTCTGTTGAAGTGTATCTCTCTTGGCAGAGAATCCGAAGGACTTAGCTTCGTTAAGTCGTAAATTCGAATCAATTATTTTTTTTCCCTTCTATAAGTGAATCAATCGAATTAATCCTATTTTGGCCTATAATCTGAGTCAACTGGCCACCTACTTAACCATGAAATTGGGAGACTGTCTACATAGTATAAACTATTCAGTGTACTGAGTCACTGACATAGTGATTGGTACTTTCTACTTACACCTTAACGTTCTCTGTTCAGACCAACAATATGAAAATGCTGTACCTGATCGTAGTTGCGTAAATTAAAACCAAACCAATTTTCGAGGTAAAAGTAAATAAAGTTATAAGACAATAGCGCAGGTTAATCACAGTTAGTCAAATACTGTGCGTGTGTGTGTGTGTGTGTGGTGCGTAAAAAGGGAGAGGAGAAGTATAGAAATAATCAATTATGAAATAATATCTATATGACCTTATAAGTAAGTTAATGATGACGCGAACCTTAGCGATTGTTATACATTCTTGAGACATGAAGATTTCCATCAGCAACACTACGACTTCACAGGACCCACAAAAACGACTTCTCAGACACGGTAACTTTTTGTTAAGCTTCGCAATCAAAAACTTGTCTGGCATCCTCTGGTCTGCTGTCAACATCTATTAACAATGTCCGGCGAACCCACTGTTTCTGCAAAATGCAGTTATGCATGTGTGTTGGGACACCAAAATGAATGCTTATTCTGTGTTGTGGCAGGCTGTAATTAGGTCTTAACAGAAAGACGGCCTGGACATGACTATAGTCCATTTCTTTTAGCGCGTCATGTTTGCACCGACTCGCAACGGTGCCCTTTTAGCTCGGAAAAGTCTCCTGGTCACTGATTGGTTAGAATTATTTTGTCCAACCAATCAGCGATCAGGAAACTTTTTCCGAGCTAAAAGGGCACCGCTGCTAGTCGGTGCAAATATGATTCGTTAAAAGAAATGGACTATAGTTTATTAACACGACATCACAAGCTTAGATACAAAACACTTTAGGATAACAATATGAAATATGCAATGACAAACTTAAACAGATTTTTCTAATATCAGAGAGAGAGAGAGAGAGAGAGAGAGAGAGAGAGAGAGAGAGAGAGAGAGAGAGAGAGAGAGAGAGAGAGAGAGAGAGAGAGTACAAACATTACAATGTGTGAGTGTGTATGAAATACACGTGCATTACAGTGTCTTCTGAAGATGCCGGGTACAGGAATATATGATTAACATTGAATCAGGAAGAAAAGAAGATAAATTTTGGTTTTGTTCAAAGGTCTCTCTTGAATGGGGGAAGCAAGGGACAGTGACAATGCCTTAGCTAGCAGGACAATGCCCGAAAGACTTACCATATATACATATGATCAGTGTCCAAGCACCTCTGGATCCAATCTAAGACCAAGGAGGGTTAGGAAATGACCAAGTAGGTAGAAATATAGGCTCCCCCAAAACCTCCTTCTCTAGCTAATAAGGATGGGGACGTTGCAGACACGACAAGAGACTATCGAGCTTGAGCGGGGCTTGAACCTCAGTCCTACAGATCTCCAGGCAAGGACGTTTCCAATAGGCCACAACAAGAATGACAATTCTCTCTCGATCATATGTCGGTTGCAAATGTTTACTTCCTAACTGGAATTACACCAGGTTGTCTTGCCATTTGAAATATAGGTGATGGGTGAATCCACAGGGGCAGCATACTGACAAGTCTCTACTGATGGCGCACTTGCTGAGAGTGCATTTATAAAGAATTGTTGTATAAATGATTTATGCTGAAGGCTTACACCATCTCAAAGTTTCTTGGGGAAGAGTGGTATCAATATTTAATTCATACATGTCCTACAATACCTTGTCCCTCTTTGAACTATTTTGTATCTTGGCGCAATCAATTGATTGCATTACTTTCTCCTCTTCTATTTAAAATGATTTATAATTTATACTGTAGGCTATAGTTATAGTTAACATAGACGCTGTTTTGTCCTTCACAAAATGGTATTTGTTTATTTGTTTGCTTCTTATATATTGACCCACATTTCTTCCTCTAAACAATTATTAATGATTTTTTTTTTCATTTAGAATTGTATTTATTTTCATATTATATATTTGGGTAGATTCTAATTTATTCCTAATAATAAAATCCCTTTACTGTGTTTAGTGTCTTGCCTTTTATAGTCGACACATGCAAGATAT
>NC_090742.1:112645753-112649551 GCF_036898095.1 Palaemon carinicauda
GAATTTCCAAATGGGCTTGAGTGTTGACGACAAATCCGAATTCCTTTTTTATACAAATGTGACGGATCATATACGCAAATGATATAACTCCCTATCTCATTTGCAGGAAAAGATTTGGCATAAGCTCTGGGAGCAGTCGAATTTTGTCTTGCTCATTTTCAGGTAGTAGGTTGGCCAGGGCACCAGCCGCCGTTGAGATACTACCACAAGCGAGGTATTGGATCCTTTGACTGGCCAGACAGTAATGCATTGGATTCCTCTCTCTTGTCACGGCTTATTTTTTCTTTGCCTACACTTACACAGAATAGTCTGGCCTATTCTTTACATATTTTCGTCTTTCCTCATACACCTGACAACAATGAGATACTTATCACTTCTTCATCCAAGGGGTTAATTACTGTACTGCAATTTGTTCAGTGTACTTTCCTCTTGGTAAGGGTAGAAGAGACTCTTTAGCTATGGTAAACAGCTCTTCTAGGAGAAGGACACTCCCAAAATTAAACCATTGCTCTCTAGTCTTGGGTAGTGCCAGAGCCTCTGTACCATGGTCATCCACTGTCTTAGGTTAGAGTTCTCTTGCTTGAGGGTACACTCAGGCACACTATTCTATCTTATTATTTTTTTTTCTTCCTCTTGTTTTTTTTAAATGGTGTGTTGGGCAGGCTTAATAGAAGGGCCATGGATGCCTGGTGGTTTATCAAGAGGTTGTCTTTTCCTTTTTCTGACTCTTTTTCTTCTCAAAACCATCCTTACTGTCCTCCCTTCAGTTGAAATGGCTATCCTGGAGGATATTTAGCCTTGCATGGTGTATCGGCTCCTCCATGTTGACCAGTTTTTCCGACTTATTACTATAGTCTATGGGTATTATCAATCATTTTATTTATAATTCTGTACATATTGTTTTTGTTATCATTCTTGTTAATCTAGTTTTTAAGTATGATGTCTCTTTTTTATTTCTATAAATTCTAATGCTGTCTGGAGACATTGAGCGAAATCCGGGACCAGTGCGTCCTAGATTTCGTCAATGTCGTCTTCTGTATTGCAATATTCGTGGTCTTCATGCAAATATCCAAGACCTTACAGTTGCATCCAGACAGTATGATATTCTTCTGTGCTCAGAAACTTTGGTTCTAATATGAGGCACTCATCTGAGCTCCCTATAACTGGTTTTAAGAAGCCAATAATGTTGAAACGTGATGCCATCCCTAGGGGCCAGGGGAATGGCGGTGTATATTAGGACCGAGTACCCTGCTTCTCATAAGTCCTGCTATCAATGTGGATGTCATGAGATTCAGGTAATAAAAGTTTGTGGAAGGCATAACAACTTTTATTTGTGTTCGATCTACCGGAATCCAGACATGGATGATTCTATCTTTGATTGTCTTCTTACCATTATGGCTAAGATACAAGAAGATGATAGAAAGGCTTCTTTTGTCTTTGTTGGTGATTTTAATGCTCACCATAGGGAGTGGTTAAGTTCTATCTCTCCTACCGATCACCATGGCTTAAGAGCTTTAGATTTTGCCTCTGAATCAGGCAGTGAGCAAATCATAAATGAAGCTACTCACAGGTCTGGTAATTGCTTGAACCTTGTATACACTGACTCCCCTGGCGTTATAACTAGTAAGGTTGGTTCTCCAGTCGGGACATCTGATCATGCCTTGATTTCATTGTTAGTGAAGACTGAGTAGCCGGTCCCTGATATATCATATTCTTGTAAAATTTATATGAAATCCCAAGCAGACTGGAATGGGATTCTGCATGATCTTTTGTGCTTGAATTGGTCACAACTATATAATAGTGTAGATCCTGTTGTCCCTTTGAATTAGAATCTAGTCAACATAATTATTAGGCGTATCCCTTCTCGTGTGCTAAGGTACAGAGTGAAGGACAAACCGTGGTTCAATGATGATTGCAGACGTGCTTTTTTGGAGAAGCAGGAGGCTATCACCTTTGGAAGGGTAACAGATCAGATTTAACCTGGAACAACTATACTCAGCTTCAAGCTTTTGCTCAGAGAGTTTATGCCTCAACTGAAAAGGAGTACAATTTAATCATAAAAAGAAACACTTTCTGGTACAACTCATGAACATAAATGGTGGTCTACCCTTAAATCTGCACTCTTTGGTGTAGAATCAACAGTTTCCTCCTTTACTTAAACCAGATGGCTCAGTCACTCACTGTCCAAAGGAAAAGGCAACCCTTTTGGCTGATGTTTTTGACAGTAAACAGAGTAATGAAAAACTTGAACTTCCTCATTCATGTTTTCCTGAGGCTAAACTATCTAGTTTAGCTTTTCGATCTCGTGAGATTAAAGCTCTGTTGGAGGACCTTGATGGTTATGGAGGTGTAGACCCAAATGGTATTTTTCCTTTGTTTTTTATAAAGACAGCAGATTTCTTAGCTCCAAAGTTATCTGTTATTTTGCGCAAGTTAGCAGGAAGAGGAGCTTTTAGCACTTGTTGGAGAATTGGTAATGTTACTCCTCTATGTAAATGTGTTTGTGGTAGCTCAAGTCCCACTGATTACCGCCCAATTTCCATAACTCCCATACTATCTAAAGTTTTTGAACGTCTTCTGGCAAAACGTCTTAATAGGTTTGCTGAAGATAATCATCTACTCCCTAGTTTGCAATTTGGTTTTCGTAAAGGCCTTGGAGCATGTGATACCCTTCTTACAATCTCCAATGCTGTACAGAAATCCCTTGATTGTGGTCAGGAAGTTCGTATGATTGGCCTTGATTTTAGTGCTGCCTTTGACCGTCTTAATCATGAGGCCCTTGTTTTCAAACTGAAACAGTTGGGAGTGGGTGGGTCGTTTCTTAGCATTATTATTGATTTTTTAAGTAATAGATATCAAAGAGTTGTTGTTGATGGGCACCATAGTGATTATAGGAATGTGATATCCGGTGTTCCACAGGGTAGTGTTCTTGGCCCATCACTTTTCATACTATATACACATGACATGTGGTTTGGCCTAGAAAACAAGCTTGTTGCATATGCAGATGATGCTACTCTCTTTGCATCAACTCCATCCCCTGAATGTAGATCTGGGGTTGGTGAATCCCTTAATAGAGATTTAGCTAGAAGTAGTGCATGGTGCAAATTATGGGGTATGAAGCTGAATCCTAACAAAACTCAAAGTATGATTGTAAGTAGGTCAAGGACGGGGGCTCCTCAACATCCGGATCTCAGTATTGATAATGTTTCTTTAAATTTGTATGACTCTTTCAAATTTTTAGGTGTGATTCTCGACAGCAAATTTACTTTTGAAAAACATATAAGGTCGGTGTCCTTCTTCAATTGCACAAAAAATAGGCTTATTGAGATTTTTCGGTGATCAATCTATTATGAATAAGTGTTTTAATTCTTTCATTCTACCTTGTTTTGAGTATTGTTCTCCTCTCTGGTCTTCAGCTGCTGATTCTCATCTTAATTTTGTTGGACAGAAAACGTACGGTCTATTAAATTTCTTATTCCTGATCTAGATATTAATCTCTGGCACCGTCGTTCAATTAGTTCATTATGCATGTTGCATAAGATTTTTCATAACTCTGACCATCCTTTACATTCAGATCTCCCTGGACAATTCTATCCTGTTCGTAATACTAGGCAGGCAGTTAATTCTAATATCCAGGCCTTCTCCATCATGAGGCTCAATACTACTCAGTACTCTAGAAGTTTTATTCCAGCTGTTACCCAAGTTGTGGAATGATCTTCCTAAACCGGTAGTTGAATCAGTAGAGCTTTCAAAAGTTCAAAGTTGGAGCAAATGCTTTTTTGTTGACCAGGCGGACAT
>NC_090742.1:112652551-112655051 GCF_036898095.1 Palaemon carinicauda
TTGGAATGAGTCAGTGTAGTTCGAAGCAAGTTAGAGGAAAACGGCATTCCAATATATTGCTCGTTCTCTATTACAATGTCGTCTATCGTCCATTCGCGTGGAAATGGCCTAGATATTAGTTGTTCCTATTTAAAGAATTATAATCATTGCTATTAGGCGTTTTCATCTTCTGTGTACAGCCAGTGTTAGAATCAGTCAAAAGCTTCAGATTTACTTGAGCCTCTCAACGGAGAATAAGAATGTGGCAAAATTAGCTTTATAAAGTAATTGGTAATCGCGTTAATAATTTTTTTTTTTTTATTTGTTACATTAGTAAAAGTGAAGCCATACACGCGAATAAGATGATAATGCTACAATGAAAAATATCTTGCATGTGTCAACTATAAAAGCCAAGACATTAAATGAAGTAAAGAGATTTTATTATTAGGAATAAATTAGAATCTACCCAAACATATAATATGAAAATAAATACAAATTCTACATGAAAAAAAAATGCATAAATGATTATTTAGAGGAAGAAATGTGGGTCAATATATAAGAAACAAACAAATAAACAAATACCATTTTGTGTAGGACAAAACAGCGTCTATGTCAACGATAACTATAGCCTAGAGTATAAATTATAAATCATTTTAAATAGAAGAGGAGAAAGTAATGCAATCAATTGATTGCGTCAAGATAGAAAATAATTCAAAGAGGGATAAGGTATTGTAGGACATGTAGAAATTAAATATTGACACCACTCTTCCCAAGGAGACTTTGAGATGGTGTAATCCTTCGGCATAAATCATTGATACAATAATTCTTTATAAATGCGCTCTCAGCAAGTGCGCCATCAGTAGAGATTTATCAGTATGCCGCCCTTGTGGATTCACCCATCACCTATATTTTAAATGGCAAGACAACCTGGTGTAATTCCAGTTAGGAAGTAAACATTTGCAACCGACATATGCTCGAGAGATAATAGTCATTCTTGTTGTGGCCTATTGAAAACGTCCTTGCCTGGAGATCTGCAGGATTGAGGTTCGAGCCCCGCTCACGCTCGATAGTCTCTTGTCGTGTCTGCAACGACCCCATCCTTATTAGCTAGGGAAGGGGGTTTTGGGGGAGCCTATAGGTCTACCTACTTGGTCGTTTCCTAGCCCTCCTTGACCTTAGATTGGATCCAGAGGTGCTTAGACACTGATCATATGTCTATGTGGTAACTCTCTCGGGCATCGTCCTGCTAGCTAAGGCATTGTCGCTGTCCCTTGCTTCCCCCATTCAAGAGAGACCTTTGAATAAAACCTAAATTTTATTTTCTTCCTGATTCAATGTTAATTATATGTTCCTGTACCAGCATCTTTCAGAAGACACTCTAATGCACGTGTATTTCATACACACTCACACATTGTAATGTTTGTACTCTCTCTCTCTCTCTCTCTCTCTCTCTCTCTCTCTCTCTCTCTCTCTCTCTCTCTGATATTAGAAAATTCTGTTTAAGTTTGTCATTGCATATTTCATATTGTTATCCTCAAGTGTTTTGTATATAAGCTTGTGATGTCGCGTTAATAAACTAATCATGTCCGGACCGTCTTTCTGTTAAGACCTAATTGCAGCCTGCCAGAAGACAGAATAAGCATTCATTTTGGTGTCCCAACACACATGCATAACTGCATTTTGCAGAGGTAGTGGGCTCATCAGACATTGTTAATAGATGTTGATAACAGAGCAGAGGATGCCAGACAAGTTTTTGATTGCGAAGCTTAACAAAAAGTTACCGTGTCTGAGAAGTCGTTTTTGTGGGTCCTGTGAAGTCGTGTGTTGCTAATGGAAATCTTCATGTCTCAAAAATGTATAACAATTGCTAACGTTTGCGTCATCATTAACTTACTTATGAGGTCATATAGATATTATCATTTCATAATTGATTATTTCTATACTTCTCCTCTCCCCTTTTACCTACCACACACACACACACACACACACACACACATACACACACATACAGTATTTGACTAACTGTGATTTACCTGCGCGATTGTCTTATAACTTTATTTACTATTACCTCGAAAATTGTTTTGGTCTTAATATACGCAACTACGATCAGGTACAACATTTTCATATTGTTGGTCTGAACAGAGAACGATAAGGTGTAAGAAGCAAGTACCAATCACCATGTCAGTGACTCAGTACACTGACTAGTTTATACTATGTAGGCTGTCTCCCAATTTCATGGTTTAGTAGGAGGCCAGTTGACTAAGATTATAGGCCAAAAAAGGATTAATTCGATTGATGCACTTATAAAAGGGAAAAAATAATTGAATCGAATTTGACGAAGCTAAGTCCTTCGGATTCTCTGCCAAGGAGATACAGTTCAACGGAGGAAGAATTTTAAATTTAGTATTTGCATATTTTGGGATGACTTTAAAACCAATATTCGTAATACCTACGGACCAGCAGTTGAATCATATGAAGTTTTAGTGCTAGATATATTTTCAGATTAATGTGGATTTATGTA
>NC_090742.1:112667551-112670051 GCF_036898095.1 Palaemon carinicauda
AACGTAAAAAGAACCGCAAAATCACCTGACAGAAATATCACTTTGTTTCCACAAGAGAATCGAGCCAATATCAACAGGAAGTAATCGGAGCGATGATCGCTCGGGGTGAAAACATTATTCTACGATTTGCAATGGTTGGCAATGACAAAAGTTCCCCAGTTAGAGATTGCGTCATAGATCCAGGTTTATTCGCTGTGAAATCTTATTGTTTCTGTGTCATTGTTCTTTTTCAAAAGATAACCAGAGGAATCACAAATCTCAATCAGGATTTTCAAGGACATGAGTTGGGAAATCTTAATGATGATGATACAGATAATACACTTTTGGTAAGAGTTGAATTCGCGAATAACTGGATTCAATGAATTATGCAGATGAAGATCCTTTCAATATAAATCATGATGATACAAGCAGGCGACACCTCTTCCAAATAAAGCTCATTTAGGAGATGACGCAAGTCGTGTGCGGACATGATGCCGAACGCACTTATGCCGAAAGACAAGAGGCCGAAGCCAAGAAGCCGAACGGACAAGAAGCCGAACAGTCATGAAGCCGAATGGACAAGAAGCCGAACAGTCATGAAGCCGAACGGACAAGAAGCCGAACAGTCATGAAGCCGAAGGGACAAGAAGCCGAACAGACATAAAGCCGAACGGACAGAATGAATAATATTGAAAAAATTTTTAGTTTGTCGTAAAATAGCCAGCTACCATAAATTAGCAAACAACCATAAACCTCAAAAAGGAAAACAATTACCAGATGTCAACAAAGAAAAACTACTTTTTCTATTTTTGTTTTCGAAAATTTTCTATCCCTTCAGTTTCTTGTTTTCAATATTTTCTATCCCTTCAGATTGTTCATGGAGTTCGTTAAAACAGGACGAGGAGGAAGAAAACTTCTTTTAAGCAGTTATGCTTACATTATGGATAAAACAGCTAAAGGAACAAAATATTGGCGGTGTGAAAAACGCAAAGAGTGTAGTGCTAGATGTAAAACTATTGGTGATGAAATACAAAGTTCTGTGTGTGATCATTCTCATCCTCCTGACGGGGCTAGGAATACTGTTTTTAAAATATGCGATGGAATGAAGAGTACAGCTGAGCATTCGGGTAAAGTTACGAGCAGCATAATTAGGAATGCAACGGAAATATTGCCACTTAGTGTTGCTGGAGCCCTACCCAAGCCACAAACACTTCAAAGAATCATTTAAATAATTTTACATTTGAATGACATTGTTCCAATAAAAAAGTTGCATAAAATGCTTCCGAGTTCTTATTATTTATACCTCATAAAACTGAATGTGTCGTGAAACTAAATTATCCATTCTTCATCCTGTCCGTTCGGCTTTATGTCTGTTCGGCTTCTTGTCCGTTCGGCTTCATGACTGTTCGGCTTCATGTCCGTTCAGCTTCATGACTGTTCGGCTTCTTGTCCGTTCGGCTTCTTGGCTTCGGCCTCTTGTCTTTCGACATACGTGCATTCGGCATCATGTCCTACTGCCGACGCAATTATAATGTCTCGTTAATTGATGAACATCTCTATAAACATGGTCATAATGTTATTGAGGAATTTGTAATAACTATTTTTCATGTGTAAATCGGGTGAATTAATTAATAGAATGTTAATTTCTTTCATTATCTTCATTACACAAAATTTTCTTGTTTGCGTCAGCATTTGGTTAAGTTTCTTATATGACGTTCCCAATTAGGGGTTAGCATTATAACTCCCAGGATCTTCGAAAGGTAAAATCTCTTGATTCATGTGCAGAGAATTAGGTTTACATTTTCAGGTTTCGCGATTTGATCCAGGCCGACTTAAATAGATTCCACTGTCAACGAACAAGATGTTACTCTCTGCAACTTTTGCGGTAGATATATGGAAATAATATTATCACGTCCCTCAGTAAAATGCTTATACTCTTGAATAAATTATATGGTCACCTTAATGTTAAAATATTCAAAGAATGACTTTTTTTCTTTTTGATATTTTTCATTCATATTCATGGTAATAATAAGAATACTACTGAAACTATTGTCATACTATTACTAAGATCAATAGGATAAAATTCCTTGGTGAAAACACCCGTTTGGCATTGCTTCCAGACGTCCCTCTCTACATCTGTCCGTCAGTCTGCCATTCAATAAATCTGTCTGTCCATCAGTTTTCAGCCCATACCTCCATCTGTCGGCCCGTCAATCTATCCACCAGCCCCCGTTAATTCTTTTATTCGCCAGTTCGTCCAGCCATCGCTTATTCTGTGAGTCCATCAGCACAACCATCCGTCTATCCATTCGTCCATCTATCCATTCATCCGTCAGTCCATCCGTCAGCCCATCAGTCCGTACGTGTGTTCATTTGTAGGTTCTTACATCTGCTCACCTCAATAGATGAAATAGAAAAAACATAACCTGTTTCCCAGCTGTGGAAATTCCGTAACTGAAAAGTCAACTTATAATATCATTTTCTTTAAGCTGCATTTAGACTTATTCTGTGAGCTAAGTAA
>NC_090742.1:112675051-112677551 GCF_036898095.1 Palaemon carinicauda
CGCATTTATTTTTCAATTTCGGTGATTTTAAAGAAACACCATCAACCATTAAGTTTCTAGGCGACTTTTTTGGAATGCGTGGTGTTTGTACAGGTTGTACTGATTAAGTCAGAATTTTGTCACACATAGGCAAGCGGAAGTAGTCTACGCCATTCGATTCTTAAAAAAAAAAAAAAAAAAAACATACCGGAAGCGTGTGAAAAGCATATAAAACTTACTTCTCATTCACCTTGAATTTTTAAAGTATTCCTTCTCACGTTCTCCCTCAAACGAGCATGTTTGTCATGCGGGCAGCTGTGGTCACCTTACAGCAAGAGTACGTCGCACAGGTGTGAGTTTTTACACCATTTCGTAGAATTTGTTGTTCATGATCAACAGTGACCTTAGACTTAGAGCGTTACGGACACTCAGGACTTCCAATAATGGCAAGGAACATTCGCATCCCTCACACGTCACTTGGTTTCTGTTGGCCGTGGACCAGGTGCATGTTGGTGCACGGACAATTGTGCTGTTGAGTATGTTTCTCATGATCTACAGTCACTGAACGGCTTTATGGGAGGAACTCTACAGGATCCAAAAATGGCTAAAGGACTTATTGCATTCCGCCTCCGTCACATGACGATTTTTGGTCGAACTAGATGCGGCGTGTCAGTGATTAGCAACTATAAAATGTGCAAGTTGAGTACATGATTGTTGTCTTAAAGAAACGATGGTGGTTTGGAAATTAAACTATAATAATTTGGTAGCTTTTTATTTTTATTTTTGTTTAGTCTTTGAAGATATTGATCAGTAGTACAACAATTATAACAGGAAAAAGACTTGCACATTGTCTAATTCAGGGTTTCTTGGGGGGTTTTAATAACGATAACTGATATAAACATAGTGTTTGAGTTATGGCAGTCGATCTACCTATCTAGTGATGCAGTGATGATTGAGGATAGTAATGAGAAGCAATAGCATTCATCAAAATGGTTAAAAGTGGTTGCAACGAGACAGGTCAGCGGACAAACTAGAACAGGGTAAGGTTATGAAGGCAAATGGAATCCAGGATGATATAACAACTGATGTTTGGGAAGATGGTGGAAGAGTGGAAGTTTTTGATTTGTAGCTGTTTCCATTTTCAGTGTGTGTTCATACTATATTTGCAAGAACCATTTATGATTAAGATCTTTACCTGTGACAATGTCAATACATAGGAATACACGGTTAATAGTCAGCTTTAAATATATGGGTGTAAGATGGGCTTCATTTCTACAGTTTCTTTGAAAGTATATTTATGCTTGCCTTTAGGTGGAATCAAATGAAATAACCTGAAATTATACCATAAACACACACCTACTCTCTCTCTCTCTCTCTCTCTCTCTCTCTCTCTCTCTCTCTCTCTCTCTCTCTCTTTATGTCAAAATACGACCAATTTCGATCAACAGAATCTTATTATAGCAAAGTGTCATGAAACAAACAAGGCTGAAATGACATTATTTGCAAAAAGTTTTCTTCCTCTCGCGTCGGGTGAATTTAACTGGAAATGTAAATTTGTCATTATGTGAAAAATTTTTTGAGGAGGTACAGGAATTAATCTTGGTGTCATTTTGGTAAATGTTAGACTAGAACAACGAAATCTCTCCTTCATGTTTTTCCTTCCTGATCTTTTCTTCGGTGCTATGTTGTGTATAATATTTTTAGGACAATACATTTTCATTATGCTTTAATTTACAGTAATTTATCAATGAATGTTATAAGGAACACATTACGAATCAGAGTGTATAGAAGATTTAGAGAACCAGGTAAATAAAGAGAGCGCAAAAGCATCACTTGTTTGAATGCTTTAATTCATTTAGATAAGTATATACACTTTCATTTTAAGGAGCGTGAGAAATAACGTTGTTGACAGTCCCACCACCAAAAGGAGTAGCGTTTTAATTACCAAACTTTAAAAGGAATTACAGCATAGTTCCACAAACCACTGCCATTATTTACGCAAATGTCTGACCAACTGTCCTGTTGTATCCAGAATTATTCTATTAGAACTTCCGTTGGCTATTTTTTTTTTTTTTTTTTTTGCCATACTAGTGTAGTCGATCAGTCAAAAACGATGGCTAAATATTTAGTTAGATATATACACACACGCACACATACACATATTCAACCCTTTTACCCCTCCCCCTTTCCTAACTACAACCCACTAGTTCGGCAATTTGTGGGAGATTGTGGTTTCTGAGTGTACCTTTCAGGCTACATCTCACCAGGGTATTTCTACAGCCTCTCCCCCTTGCTGCGACTGCATTATAAGACATCTTCCCAAATGACTAAGATAATAAAGCTTTCTATTTTTCTTTATTGATTGCTAGGTTGATAAAGTGTATTCGTATTGCAGTTTCATTTGACTTCAAAACGAAATGTATGACTAACTTCTACAATTAACTAACAGCATTAGATGTGAAGAAAATTTCTCTTATACAGATTAAAAATTCCATTACTATTTTTACAAAAGTTCTTTGTT
>NC_090742.1:112685051-112687551 GCF_036898095.1 Palaemon carinicauda
ATAATAATAATAATAATAATAATAATAATAATAATAATAATAATAATAAAACCAGTGCGAAAACCTTTCACACCTTGACCTTCTATAGGGTCATTATTTTCTTGGAATTTTTAGTCATTGTAGATAGCAGAAGATTCACTTGAAGTATAGGCATGAATTCTATTTGCCAAGTTTAGGAATAAAAAAAAAAATCATGATATCTAGTTCAACTTTTATTTATTGTCGATATTGTACTGAATATTATGTAATTGTTCATGCGATTAATAAGATTTATTAAGCAATTGCCCAATGCAACACTGTTCTAATGTATTTAGTTAAAAAATATTTAACTCTTTAATATTTCAATTAATGTTGTTTTTTATTTGAATCAATGAGTTTTCAAACAATCTGAAAAGGAAAATGTCAAATGGACATCTAAAGAGATACAAGTTCTACAATCTATCCTCATTCTTTTGACGATGCATCAGAATTTATTTTTTCACAATATTATTATTATTATTATTATCATTATTATTATTATTATTATTATTATTATTATTATTATTATTATTATTATTATTACTATTATTATTATTATTATTATTATTATTATTATTATTATTATTATTAGTTGCTAAGCTGCAACCATAGTTGGAAAAGCAGGATGTTATAAGCCAAGGGGCTTCAAACAGGAAAAACAGCCGTGTGAGGAAAGGAAACAAATGAAAAAAATAATTGTTTTAAGAACAGTAACAACATTAAAATTAATATTCCCCATATAAATTATGAAAACTTTAACAAAACAAGAGGAAGAGAAATAAGATAGAACAATGTGCACGAGTGTACCCTCAAGCAAAATAACTCTAACCCAAGACAGTGGAGGACCATGTTACAGAGGCTATGGCACTACCCAAGACTAGAGAACAATGGTTTGATTTCGGAGTGTCCTTCTCCTAGAGGAGCTGTTTACCATAGTTAGAGAGTCTCTTCTCCCCTTACCAAGAGGAAAGTGGCCACTGACCGATTACAGTGCAGTAGTTAACTCCTTGAGAGAAGAATTTTTTTTTAGTAATGTAAATGAGGTTACGCGTATGAGGACAGAGGAGAATATGTAAAGAGTAGGCCAGACTATTCGGTGTATGTGTTGGCAAGGGAAAAATTAACCGTAACCAGAGAAAAGGATCCATTGTAGTAATCTGGCCAGTCAAAGGACCCCATAACTCTCGAGCGGTAATATAATATATCAAATATCTCGATAAATATTACAGCCCATCCCAACCCTTACTAATAAAATTGCCAGAATCCATCAACAACTCTTACCTAATCAGTTGTAATGGGATATCATAAAAAAATGGAACCTTAGATCCATTCTCGTATTTACCGATTCTTTTTCTGTCGCAGCCTTCAAAATTAACCAGTATTCACTTGAATTTTTCTTGCACAAGACGTTTCTTTGAAAATATCCATGAACACCTAGGTATTTCAGGTTCTGATCTATTACATTCTTTATTTTTAAATTCAATAAGAAAATAAAAAATCATGAAACCTTCAAATTTCCATGCTTAAAAATTTTAGTTTTCAACATGTTTTTTTGACATATATACATAATCTAAAATATATTAAATAACGAAGTATAATAAGTCATTTTAAGCAACCACTTGGAATATATATCCTTGTATCTTTAGATTCCTTAATTATATTCAGTTACAAATGTTTATTAAATAAAAACAAAGTCTATTTCATAAGTGTGTTTTCAGACTGAGATAGAACGAAAGGGGTTTTAGACATTTATCAGAACCTACGCAATACAATGCAGATTTTCATATTAATTCACTACAAAGAGTCTTTTTATCATCCAGGATATTACTTATGAGCCTTATGACTGGTCTAATAGTCGGAATCATGAAAGCAAGCACTTGCATGATTGGGTTGTACTGATAAAATGTCCTTAAATTCGACTACCTATAAATATCACAGGACAGGTTCGTCTTACTCACAATCTCGGTATAATATGCAAAAGATTATTAAGTGAGAAAATTTTAATAACTTACAATCATCTGTGTATTATCTTCAATATTATTACAATATTATTATTACTAACTGAACTATAACCCTAGTTGTAAAAGCAGGATGATATAAACCCAAAGGCTTCAACGGGGAAAAATAGCCCAGTAAAGGAAGGAAACAAAGAAACAAATAGCTACAAGAGAAGTAATGAACAATTGGCATAAAATACTTTAAAAGTAACAGTATCACACACTTATATATATATATATATATATATATATATATATATATATATATATATATATATATATATATATATATATATATATATATATGAGAACTATATAAAATAAAAAAAAAACTAAGGAAGAGAAATGGGATAGAATAGTGCCCTAGTGTACCCTCAATGAAAAAAAAGATCAGCACAAGACAGTGCAAGACCATAGTACATAGGCTATAACACTACTCAAGACAAGAAATCACGGATTTGAAATGGAAGAGTCCATCTCCTGGA
>NC_090742.1:112690051-112695051 GCF_036898095.1 Palaemon carinicauda
TTATTCTTTCCTCCTCTTGAGATTAAGTTCAATCCCTTTTCCCTCTGTGGTTTTATCTGAATAGTATTCAGGTATAACTATGTTAGGGTGTTTCTGTACTTATCCTGTAACCAGAGTATCTGGTTTCAGGTTTGGGCAGAACATCAAAGTAATTAGTCTGGGGTCTGTATCTTCCTGGCATAGAGAATGAAATTCCTTTGCTAAGTTAGGAACAGACATAGGAGGCTTAGCCTCCCTAGACCACATACGAAGGTTTCTGTACAAGATGATTCCTTCTTCTAGTGATCTAGCAGACTAGTCCAGTGTTGTTTTTTTTCGGATTGAAGGATAAGATTCTTCATTTCCTAGTGAATAACAACATTAAACTTTGTTTTGGTATTGAGGGAGGATGAAAGTGTTGCTGACCTCCCTCCCCTATATAATCCCCAGGCTAGGATGAGCTTTCTTGGCCGTTGGGATGAATCTCATACTAGAGCAAAGTTTGCAGGACCCTCTTTTCCCCTTTCCCCCTTATCCTTAGTAATAGCCTAGCTATTACAACTCTTGGCCGTCGTTCTACATTTGTACCT
Organism: Palaemon carinicauda; assembly: GCF_036898095.1. Classification (NCBI taxonomy): domain Eukaryota; kingdom Metazoa; phylum Arthropoda; class Malacostraca; order Decapoda; family Palaemonidae; genus Palaemon; species Palaemon carinicauda. The sequence continues at coordinate 112,690,621 of NC_090742.1, forward strand.
AGAGTAGGTTAAGATGTGGAACTGGCTCAGTCCCCTTCTGGCCAGCAAGATCGTGCCGGCCGGCAGAGGCCTAACATCTGTAGAGTGTTCCCCAGACCTCCCTTGGTCTTACATCCATATGTGTCAGTAGAGCCCAGCAGGCAATGGATAGAAGGAAGCCTGAATCTTACATTTTCCTCTTCCTTATGTTCACTCTTTCTGGATGGAGGGCTGTAAGGCAGTGCTGCCTTATATCCTTACGGGTGGCTATTGGCTTGAGTGGCCGGTAGCCGGGAAGGTGGAAGTTCTCTGGTTCATTTTTTACTGCCGGCCGGCATAGGTAGCCTACCATTGCCGGCCGGCAACAGAAGCACACCATAAGATCTGCCGGCTGCTACGATTAGCGGCCAGCAGCCGGGTCCTATTGTTTTTGTTTGCCGGCCTGCAGAGAGTGCCGACCGGCACACAAACTGAATCAGCGATCTGCCACCCAGTAGCCTAAAGGTAGTATACCTTGGAACTATAAGGTACGTGCCAGCTGGCAGGATATTATATTTTATACAGTAGCCAGTATTTTTACAGTATAGTATATACTGCATGGAGAAAACTATAGTATGGAATATATTGTGCTGCCTTGTGCAGCCTTTGTTTGAGACCGTATAGAATGAAGAAAGTGAGTTCTTTCTTTATTAATTGTCCAGTATATTAAAATTCTTAATAATGGTGTGAGCTATACCTACATTTTCCTCTGGGAAATATGATGAAGGTTATTCTAGAATGAGATTTAACCTTTTTTTTTTTATCTGGAAGGTTACAACAATTGGCTGGGCATGATATACAATTATGTGTCTCTCCTTCTTTCCTTTCTAGCTTGATTATTATAAGCTATATATATTAATATTAGTTATCCAGCGATATGGCTTCACTTGATACTCATGGCATTTCTTCTCTTTACAGGAGGACCATCCGAAGTGCGAGAACATGTTTTGCAATGTCCAAAGCAAGAACTTCTGTGGACATAAGTTGTGCAGGAGGCACGCAGCATGCACAGTCTCCAAAGGTGATCTCCGGTATTGGGACCTTCAGGTATGTACCATTTGCACTAACCTGATTACCGAGGCATTTGACACCCTTAAGTCGGCGGAGTTAAGGGACGCAGCTGGGGAAAAGCTTCAAACCTGGGTGAGGGGCTTCCAGAAGAATACTTCTGGCCCCCATTTTCCAAGTGAGAAGATGAGGGCTCACCTTTTTCCTAAGGCATCACTGCGGTGATTCCTCAGCCTCATGCGGAGATCCCGTAAGTTCAGATTCCGGTTGATTCTGAAGTCTTGGACGCCCTACAAGACATCCAACAGGACGATAGGATTCCTGAGGTGTCCGAGTACACTGAAAAGGACCTTCTTGCAGAAGGCCAAGAAGAGGAGGCATTTGACACCCTTAAGTCGGCGGAGTTAAGGGACGCAGCTGGGGAAAAGCTTCAAACCTGGGTGAGGGGCTTCCAGAAGAATACTTCTGGCCCCCATTTTCCAAGTGAGAAGATGAGGGCTCACCTTTTTCCTAAGGCATCACTGCGGTGATTCCTCAGCCTCATGTGGAGATCCCGTAAGTTCAGATTCCGGTTGATTCTGAAGTCTTGGACCCCCTACAAGACATCCAACAGGACGATAGGATGTCTGAGGTGTCCGAGTACACTGAAAAGGACCTTCTTGCAGAAGGCCAAGAAGAGGAGCTGACCCAGGCTCCTGATACGTAGGAAGAAGAAATCGACGAGGTGTCGGTTACATCGGTTCAGGCTCCCTCAACATCGTCTACTATCCCAGATGATCTGGGAAGGACTCTCTCTTCCATCGTTGAAATGATTCAACAGATGCAGAAGAAGAATCATGAAAAGGAAACTGCAATGAAGTTGGATATACGGAGACTTACAGCGTCGCGTGGGCCACAGAAGCTCAACATGAAGGATCTTCCTTTGTGCTCGGATGCCAATCCTTGGGGTTATGCCGAGCACATGCCTATGACAAGTGGGAAGATTGTCCTAATGGAGAAGTTGGGTCCAGTTCCCTTTGAAGAAGTGGAATTCTGGCTATGTCCATCTTAGGAAGGAGCTAGCCTCAAAGGAAGAGACGGAGCCGAAGGAGGTCATAGTTTTTTATCATAGTAAGGCACAGGCCTTATTGACGAGCTCGATGAAATAGAAGGGCTTCACAAACTCAAAGGTACCAGCTTTGAGTAAGAAGCATCCTTCCTTTGTGGCTTCTCCTACCAGAGCCTTTCCCTTTATGGAGAGAGGATAAAAGGCTGCCTTGAAGGCAGTTGAGGCAGGGAAACCATGTCCCTCCTTGGAGGAATGTAAGCCATTGTCCCTGACCTTACCCATGGACCAGAAAGACTGGAAGGACGTTCACCTTACCTTCTCAGTCGGGAAATTGGAGGCTGAAATTGCCGGATGTCAGTTCGGTGAGGACCTTCCAAAGATGTCAGATTTTCTCTTGCGCAGTGAGCAAGAGACAAAAGAGAGACTTGGTGCATCGATGTCCTTACAAACGACTCTGGAGACGATGGCAAGTGACCCCAAGATCCAAGATTCGTTTATGGTAGTAGCCAAAACCCATCTGGCCACAGTGACAAAGGATCTCTATAGTTTTATGAAAACTAAGAGAGCTTGTAGAGAGTTCGTGTTCGCTTCAGCTGCAGTGAGGCATGAACTGAGGAAACTGATCTCCTCTTGTAAATGGGGTAAGGACCTCTTCCCTATTGAAGAGGTCAAAGAGGTAGTGGATAAGGCCGCCATGGAGAATAGAAACCTTCTCCAGAAGTGGGGCCTAACTCTAAAAAGAAAGTCTTCCCCGGATGTGGGTCCCCAACCTAAAAGGAAGATAAAGAAGCCTAGGCTATCCTCTCAGAACAACTCAGAGTCATTCTGGACTTATCGCCACTCTACAAGTTCAGGATGCTGACAGTTCAACACATAAGGACCCTACTGCCCAAACGGGCATACACCATCTCTATAGACTTATCAGATGCTTATTGGCACATTCCAATCAGTCGTCACCTCTCCTCCTACCTATTGTTCAAGCTACAACAAAGACTTTATGCCTTCAGAGCCATGCCATTCGGGCTAAACATAGCCCCAAGGATTTTCAGGAAACTTGCGAACGCAGCTGTCCAGTAATTACGCCTAAAAGGAATCCAAGTATTGGCCTATTTGGACGACTAGCTGGTGTGGGCAGCATCTAGGACAGAATGCATGCAAGGCTCCAAAAAGGTGATCCAGTTCCTGGAACATCTACGATTCAAGATCAAAATAAAAAAGTCTCGACTTTCTCCATCTCAAAAGTTTCAGTGGTTGGGAATCCACTGGAACTTACTGTCACACGAGTTTTCCATTCCTGTGAAGATGGGGAAAGAAATAGCAGGTTTTGTCAAGAGACTACTAGCATCCAAAAGGATATCAAGACGCAAACAGGAGAGAGTGATGGGCTTTCTTCAGTTTGCCTCAGTAACAGACCCTCTAGCAAAGCTAAAGGATGCAACCGTAGTTTGGAGAAAATATTCATCAAACGCGCGAAAAGATCAGATAAGACCAATACCGACTCGTCTGCGAACGCTTCTCAAGCCGTGGTCCAAAGCTAAGCAACTGAAGAAATCGGTACTTCTTCAGCCACCTCCTCCCTCAATGACTATTCATACAGACGCTTCAAAGGAAGGATGAGGAGGTCATTCTCACCGGAAAAAAGTCCAAGGAGCTTGGTCCAACCTATTCAAGAAGTTTCGTATAAACTTTCTGGAAGCCATGGCAGTATTTCTGACACTGAAGCAAGTTTCTCCTCACCACTCGATCCACATAAGATTGGTCCTAGACAGCGAGGTGAGATGCCTGAATCGACAAGGTCGAGGTCACCTCAAATCAACAAAGTGGTGTTGGCCATCTTCCGGCTAGCGGAAAAGAAGAGATGGCACTTGTCAGCAGTTCACCTTCAAGGGGTCCGCAATGTGACGGCGGACGCTCTATCCAGGTTTCCACCGATAGTCAGTATGGTCCTTGGGCGCAGGATCATCCACTTTCATCTTGAGTGAAGTCCTGGAACTGCAGATACACCTCTTTGCGATGAAGGACAACAAGAAGTTACATCATTACGTGTCCCCGTAAGAGGATCCTCTAGAGGAAGCAGTGGACGCTATGTCCCTCGACTGGAACAGATGGTCCAGGATTTACCTGTTCCCTCTGCAGAACCCTTTTATTGAGGGTCCTTGACAAACTGAGATCTTTCAAGGGGAAAGCAGCAATAGTGGCTCACAAGTGGCCGAACTGCGTTTGGTTCCCTCTGGCATTAGAACCATGACTGAAGTTTCTGCCGCTACCGGATCCAGTTTTGACTCAGCGAGTTCAGAAGTCGACTGTCTTCGCTTCATCACAGAAAACCCGGAACCTGCATATCATGATTTTCTCTC
>NC_090742.1:112705051-112740051 GCF_036898095.1 Palaemon carinicauda
GAGAGAGAGAGAATCCTCTCTTATTACTGCCGTCTTACGATATTTTCCTTAATCCAACTTACTTCCAATACCCATTTACAGTGAAACAACGCCGAGTAAGTTTGTTGTATGTAATATTAATGTGTAATTGTTTATTTTCCATTATTGTCATCATCATTATTATTATATTAAAATGTATCATAATGTTATTACAACATTATGAAGTCGAGTATACCTGCATTTGTGTGATGCTATAAAATAGTTTTACTGCATAATGTACTTACAGTAGGTTGCATTTAAGAAAGAGAGAGAGAGAGAGAGAGAGAGAGAGAGAGAGAGAGAGAGAGAGAGAGAGAGAGAGAGAGAGACTAATATTTCTAGTATACATTATAATGCACTTTCCCCACTGAGCTAATTGTCCCTGTTACAGCCCTTAGACTCACATCATCCTGATTTTCCAACTACAGTTTAAGCTTAGATAATAATAATCATAGCGATGATATCATTAAAGTATATTACATTCCCCTGCCCTAGTTTTTATTATATATATATATATATATATATATATATATATATATATATATATATATATACATATATATATACTGTATACACACGCACACACACACACACACACATATATATATATATATATATATATATATATATATATATATATCTATAAATATTCATATATATATGTATATATATATATATATATATATATATATATATACATATATATATATATATATATATATACGCACATACATACATACACACATATATATATATATACGCACATACATACATATATACATATATATATATATATATATATATATGAATATATATATATATATATATATATAGATATATATATATATATATATATATATATATATGAATATATATATATATATATATATATACATATACATATATATATATATATATATATATATGTATGTATGTATATATATATATATATATATATATATATATATATATATATATATAGTGGCGGTTGCTCATTACGACACGTAGAACGTACAGTGGTAGTATTCCTGTATCCTTGTACCGTTGCCACAGTGCAAGGAGAGTATCAGGTGTGGTAAGCGACAAAATTTATCCGCAGTGGCTAAAGGAATGGGCTCTAAATGGGTGTTAAGACCATGTATGTTGTATGGTTTGAAACTTTACCTTTAACTAAGGCACAAGAAGTAAAGAGGGAAGATGCAGAAATGAAAATGAGGAGGTTCTCATTGAGGGTAACGAGGAAGGATGAGATTCAAAATAGATTCATTGCAGGAATTACATATACAAATCCGCTTAGAAAGGAAACAAGAAAAGACAGATCAAGGTGATTCGAGCACGTTCAAGGGAGGAAGAGTATGTCTGGAGGAGGATGCTAAGAATAGAATCACCAGATAAATGGAGAGGAAAACCTAAGAGGAGATTTATGGATTCACTAAGAGAAAATATAAGGGAAGTCGGTGTGAAAGAGAAGGATTCACTAGATAGAATATAGAGGGAGACAGATGATTCGCTAAAACGACCCCTAAATGCGAGTAGTCGAAATGAAATGAAAGAAGAGAGTACACCCACATTTTATTTTAGTCTGAGATCGGTCTCATATAATATGTATTAAAAACCTAAGTAAAAAAAAGAAAAACTATGAAGCTAAAAATATATAAATTGAATTTTTACTCAAATATTTGACGTGTGATTGCTTAGTTCTCCAACACATTTGTTTTATGAATGTTTTTACGAATGACTTTGAAGGAAGCCCATTCGAGAACCGGATTCCAAAAGTATTTATAAAGCTTTAAGAATGATACATTGTAAAACAGCTAAATTTGCCAAACTTCCCCCTTCAATTTTTTTTTCTTTTTTTTTAATCAGACATGAAAGGTATCTGACGTAATAGTATTGTTTGCATGAAGCGCAGTGACCATTATTGTGCTGCAAAGGAAATTACGACTAATTGAGGTATACATTTATATACGTGCAAATGATGCTTTATACATGAGACACCATATCTATATCAATCTCAATTTCCATATCCTTAAACTCACAATACTAGTTTGGAAAACGGTCCCTAACATTTTAAGACTTCTTGCACGACGAAACATCTAATACTTTTCCAGTCAACACTCTTTAGATAATACACATCGACCTGCCTTCCTCCATTCCTCTCTCATGAAAAAAAAATTGGAATTATTGTTTGGACCTGATTGCTTATAATGAAGTTCATGATTTTGGTTTCTATATATTAAAGCCATCATTTGATGGGTGTTATCTTGGTAGTAGTCATTAAAGATCCCTAATCATTCAGTAAAATCTATGAATTAAATTGTTAAAACAGAGAAAATATTGGCATTATCCAGCAAACTCTTACCAGGAATTAACTAAATAGGATTACAGAATCAATGAAATTATATAGATAGTAACAAGGTGCTTTAGATATTTTCGGAGACGGTGGCCGAGGTTTGACTTGACTAGAGGGTAGATGTATATATTATTACGTTTATTTAACTTCCAAAACCCAGTCTTCCGTTTGTGCTGTATTTGGATGCCATAAAAGTAGCAAAATGACCATTGATATGGGTATTCAATAAAGTAGTTTCCCAAAAGGAGAAAAAACGAAGAAGAAATGGTGCATGCTTCATACTCTAATTTGTTCAGTCCATTTTAAAACAGAGGAATATGTTGATGACATGAAGTATCGACTCTTGGGAATTGAAAAACCCATAAATCAACTTGCACTGAAGGAAGAGGCTGTGCCATCATTTTTTTACCTTTTGTTAAGTTACAAGTTGAGCAATTTGCCAAAAAACCTGCGTAATGTATTTCTTCCTTTCGACTCTATTTTGCTTAAATATTTTACCATCTGTGACAATTAGATTACGAAAATTAAATTGCAATAGGCTATCACATTAAAGTTCTCTATCATTGTTTTAAAGGAACGCCAAACCAAAGGTACAAAACATTTTGGTGAAAAAGGTTAGATATTTTGAAACTTTTGCAGATTATGTTAAATTTGATTCCAAATAACAGCGCTGTGAAGTCATATATGAAAAGTAAAAAAGTTTAAACAATATCATACTGGCTTTATTATTTGTGCTAGAGACATGCAATTTGTCACGGATTTACTTAAACATGATGAAAATATCAGTACATTTTTTTTTCCGTTATTTCGGAAAATATAATGAAATATTATGCTCACAAGATGACTGCCCAGAATGATGTCATGGAAATCTAGGATTTTTTCATTTGATTCCAAATGACACGGTCGATTTTTAGTTTGGAAAAAAAAAAAGATCTATATGTGTCTACGACTAGTATCATCATCCATGAGAAATGTCTTTCTTGAAATTTTCCAGGCATGAAACTCTTCACCATATAACGATACTGAGGGCCGCTCCAACTTACCGTGAGGTTACTTGTAGGCACCACTGTAATTTTCATCTTGGTTTAATTCTTGCCCCTTTGCCGGAAAATTGCTTCACTGCTGGGGTGTCCTTAAAGCATCAAATCATTAGAGAGGGAGTTCCTTTATCCGGTAGAGGGTGCCTTCTATTTCCACAATGGTACTCCTCACCAGAAGAAAAAAAAAATTGCACTATGGAACTGGTGGCATTCCGGGACCGTAAGTCGCTCCCTCTTCAGCAATACTACGTTCTCCTTCCTGAATTTTCCTTAATTTTCCTTTTTTTTTTTTGCCTCTTCTTTATTGCTTTTTATTCTTATAGCATCACTCATTCTTATTCATTTTTTTTTTTTTTTGGGGGGGGGGGTAACTTTTCTTGCTTCCTTGCAGAACCTCCCTGTGTTTATCTGAACTTGCCGGATTCCATGGTAAGATTTTACCACTGCACAGTATATGCTGAAAAGAAAAAAAAAATGGGCAAAGAAAGCGTAGATAATGAAAAATAACAGATCACTTCAGGAGCGAAACTACAACAATTTGTCTTCAAAAGAATCGAGATGCTACTAATTTCCCTGGCTGTAATTGGTTATTGTATGATGGACTTTGGTCGATTGATGGTTCTACTGAGAAAAAAAAATGTCAGAAACCACCAGATATATAAGACATAATGACATAACCAGCAATTGTAGAAAAAAAAATACTATCTTCATTACCGAGGTGCATACATTCGAAAGCGTCACGACCATTGTTTAAAAAGTTACAACTGTCTCTTTAAACACCTCTACATGCTATTATAAGAGCTATAAGAGCTCAAATAGATTTTGCATACTATTTTTGAATTTTAAAAGAATGAAATATTGAGTTTTTCAATAAAAGCTTTTTTTCGTTTTTTTTTTTTTTTGTTTTAGTGCTCACAAGAGTAAGCATTTAATGTATGAAAAACTATTAAGTTTTTTCTTCTTCAAGTATAGGAATTGTTGTTGTGATTTCATACAATCTGAAATGCAATAATGTCTTTTCAGGTTGTAGGGTATCTGGAAAAGGAAGAAGATATAAATGCACGAGCTATAAAGCAAGGACTCAAAAGGACAGCCTAGGAAATATTATGTGAAATGAAGAATTTCCCTGGGTTTGTTTCACTGTGGGAGGCTCACTTTGGCTTTTAACATTTTGCATTTAGAATTAGAATTATATCATGGTTAATAATAATAATAATAATAATAATAATAATAATAATAATCATAATAATAATAATGCATAAATAAATAACCATTAAGGAATACATAAATAATCTAGTCACAATGACTTTGCTTTACATAATAACAAAAGGTCAGCTATTATCTTTATTTGAAAAGTAAATTTTCAGTCATTAGTAAAGTCCTCTGCTTCAAAATTGACTAAACAAATTAGAGCATGCTTCTAGTTAATATCGTCTGTGCGTTTGCAAGCATGAACCATTTTTCTTCGTTTCTACTCCCTTTGGGAAACTAAATTATTGAATACCCATATTAATGGTCTTTTTTCTATTATTATGGCATCCAAATACAGCAAAAACGGGAGGCCTCGCTGCTGGAAGTTGATAATCGGGACAGAGATCAAGTAATACTACAGTATATACCTCTAGTTAGGTCAGACCTTGGCCACCGTCTCCGAAAATTGCATGATTATTATGAAACTTCAATTCATGGTCTGCCATTAGGAAAATCTGTACTTTAAGTTCAACAAAATAAATATATTTATACCTTAAGAAGTATTTTTGGGGAATCTATTTTCGCTCGCTGATGAGCCGACCACTCCGAATATAGATAGTATAAAACCTAAAAACACAAATAATCATAGTGATGAAAATATCTTTATTAAGATTGTTATGACGTATTTTCGTATAAATTAAAGACGTCCATTTATATAAAAAAAAAGAAAAAAAAACATTTGGAAATACAATTCCTATTGCAATTGGTAAAGTTTACACTTAGTTAGATAAACGAGAGTTCGGGAAAGGAAGTTTGATTCCACAAAGATGCCGACCTGAAAATAGTTGCATTTAAAAGATAACTTCACCCATTTCAGTGCATTGAACTGCCGTGACTCCAGATACCTCATGCCTATAAATTGATCGCTAAAAATCCTAAGAATTTTACGTCTCTAGTTGCAATTCTCTCTCTCTCTCTCTCTCTCTCTCTCTCTCTCTCTCTCTCTCTCTCTCTCTCTCTCTCTCTCTCTCTCTCTCTCTCTCGGTGTGCTATAGGTAGGACGATTGAATGAAAAAAAGAAAAAAGCCCGTTCTCATAAAAATAAAGTTTTGGTCTGAAATGTTTTTTCCAAGGCACCACCAGGGAGCCACATGTTCATTTGTCCCGATATTTTTACAGGTTTGCCCAAATTGATCTTATAACGATTTTATTGTTATCCAGTGGATAACATCTACTCTGTAATTGGCATAAACCATTTTAAAAAAAAGTTTTGAAGATCATCTCCTAAACCTTTCAAACGATTGAGATATGTATGTATGTATACACACAAATATATATAGTTAAAAGGATTATCCATTTATGCTTCAGTGTGATCTGGATGTGAATATATGCTTACTAAAGGAATTACGTTATTTACGCCAATGTACAGCATTAGTATATGCATGAAAAATGGCATTTGGACTTTAAAGAGCCACGAACACGCACTTTCTTATTCATCATAAATTTAAGGACAAATAAATAGACTTGGATCTTCTTTATTATAATACACCATAAGGAACTGTCATCAGCATTGTAATTTTACCTGAAATCAATAAGAGAACAAACTATTAATATCTTCGAATATTGCAATATTCATATGATTTCGCCATCTTATATTTTTTCAGAACATCGACATAGGAAAATGGATGAAAAGTTAATTGAGATATAAATACATAAGCTACAAAAGGTATGTGGTACAAATCTCAGAAAGATATATGATCATAATTACTATAGAAATTCCATATTTTGAGGGGATCTTGTTCTCTTGAATTAACTTCCAAATATCGAAAACCATTAAAAAAAATTGCCACAGAAATATATCATGTTACTGTTAAGTTTCCTTTATTATTTAAATCCAAACTGATGGTATAAGAATTAGAAAGTATCAGCTATTAGAACAGGACACCAAAATGTGTTATATATATATAGATATATATATATATATATATATATATACATATATATATATATATATATATATATATATATATATATATATATATATATATACATATATATATATATATATATATATGTATGTATATATATATATATATATATATATATATATATATATATATATATATATATATATATACATATACATATACATATACATATATATATATATATATACATATACATATACATATACATATATATATATATATATATATATATATATATATATATATACATATATATATATATATATATATATATATATATATATATATATAGAAAGATAGATAGATAGATAGATAGAGTGTGGATACATTAACGTGGTGAAGGCGTTTGTGTATTGACTTGATAAGCAGACAGTTCTAACCAGGGACACCCATACTTGGTTGGTGTGCTGTGAGCAATCAGACAAAAGTCTCCACAGGCCAGCGTGGTGATGAAAACTGGCCAAACCCCAGACTTGATTAACGATATGTCTTAGGCATTTGTCTTACAATGGACTAGTATCGGCTGCATTTGTTGTTTTTCTTGTAGATAGATAGATAGATGAATAGATAAATAGATAGATATCTCGAGAGACTCACTCCTTTTTTTTCTAGCAAATGTTAGATCCTCACTGCTGTAATTTTTTCTTGTGTTTTCTTTCATCTACTAATGGTATTATCAGACCTAATCATGATTAGATGTGTAGATAGATGGGTATTTTTTAAATCATTGTATAGAAAAAGCAATACTGGCAATTGACAGTTTGAAAGAGTGAGAAAGTTATAATGAGCCAGCACATCGCAATTAATCTTGAAAGACCCCTGCCCTTATAAATTGGCTTACCCCTTTTCCTTTATAGTACTCTTGTGGTATTCAAATTCATAATGTAATCCATATATATCACCTCAAATCTAACATTTTATGACACAGAAATATAGGTGTAATTTAACTCAGTATCTTCGGGAATTTATATATGAAGAGCGATCGAATAAATAATCTTTAATATTTTCTAATAACGGTGAATAACTGTAAGACAGTCATGAAAAAGTAATGTTTTACCAAAATCAACTAATATCTCTTAGAGAAAGAGACAACAGAATTAGCACAGGTTTTTCCCTCTGAAAATTAAGGTTTTTTATTTCAGGATTTTCTTTTGTGTAGATGTTTTGAGGTTAATTATTTACTTATTGTTCCCTCCAAAATAATTTCATCTCACCAGTCTCACTTGAAGTACTAATATATTGTAATAGTTCACCGTGAAGTGTTCTTCATTTCAGTAATGCTCCTTATTAGAAAATTAGAAGATTAGCTAAAGGGCCACTTGAATAGGAGTCATTCAATGTTAAATATGCTTTAAGGTTTTCTTTAATTATCAAAATATTCAGAAAGAAAACTAAGAGATAAAGAAACTTAGACAATTATACAAATAATGAAGCAATATGATTTGAATAGTTTCACAGTCCAATTACCCTTTTTTCTCTACAAATAGTCAACAGAATTACTTTTTTATTACCTCCTGCGAGCTTTGTAATTTTTGACACGAGTCATAAAACGTTTAACCAGTTGATGGAGTAATTCTATTGTGTTGAATATAAAATCAACTTATTGTGCATGAATTAGAGTTTAAATATATACCGTTTATTTACACTATTTATGTCAAATACAACAATGTTTATGAAATATTATTCTCGACAAATTGGAAATTTCATTCTCATCCAAAAATAAATTATACACTAGATTTATTTGTTCTATGTATTAAACATTAAGAATTCTAGTTATAGTTAACGTATATTATTTTTTATATGGAGGCAAAATGAAATATGAAAGTTCTGATTATTGATAGAGGGTAGCACTTTAGTTGAAGAATATCATGTTACACGTTATATAAATTCAAGTTTTCAAATATTATCAAAATAGGTTAGGAGATTAACGAAATAATTTTTATCTAGACAAAGTTTAAATACATTAAGCAAATATACAATCCATTTGAGAAAAAAAAAAAATACATTAAATATATAAAAAAAAAATTCAAACTATTCCGGTAAGAAATAAGCCAGAACAAAGACCAAACCAAACTTGTTTATCGATTTCTAAGAAGCAACAAAATCATTGTTAGTAACATTTCTATACTGTAAATGTTTATGATGTCTTTTTAAATTTTAGCAAAAGATAAAACAAGAACTTCATTTGCATTTTATTCCCATAAAACACCCAAATGTTATATGATAAACAGACTTTCTAACTCCTTTAAATTTCTGAGAAATATACTGAAATTGGGAATTTTAAAGCAGGAATAAAAATCGTAATTTCCAATTGAGATTCTTTTCAAATGTGAATATACCAAATCTTGCACCGAGGTCTTTGTTGGTTTTGACAAGAGCTTTGTCAAAAAGAAAAGAAAATATTTTTATATTGTTCCGAAGAGGAAGGACCATATCTTTACGTGGGGAATTTACAATTTTCTTTATGCTAATGACTTTTATAGGGATTCAAAAATACAGTTTAGGCAATAATAGATGTATCCCCACAATATGCAATTGAATAACTCGCCACTTTTCTATAAGATCAAATAATTTACTTTGGGCAAGTAATTCCAAATAAAGTGAATGTGATGTTAAGGAGTATTGAGAGAACAAAGATGCACAGTAGGTGTAAGTCAATGACAAAACTACCATTATTATTTATGTAGGTGCTTAAACTAAGCATTTAGGTTTCATTCTGAAGATAGCTTTTTTTAATGGCTGTAAACCTAAATTCCATAAAATATATTTTGATCCACTTTGCGAAAATTTCTCTATGTTAAATATATATATATATATATATATATATATATATATATATATATATATGTGTGTGTGTGTGTGTGTGTGTATATATATACATATATATATATATATATATATATATATAAATATATATATATATATATATATATATATATATATATATATATGTATATATATATATATATATATATATATATATATATATATATACATATATATAAGATACTGTAGTTCCATGTAAACAAACTTTTGAAAGTCGTAAACAGATTGGATAAGGATATAATTGCAACTTTATTCCATATAATATTGGTTAAAAGACTTAGATATGACACCTTGCTTGCTTGCTTGCTTGCTTTCATATTGCCAGTCTACATAGACTGGACACGGGCTCTTGCATTGGCAGCCCGTCGAGCAGGCTCCCGGCTCACAAGAAACCTGCTCTAGATTCCAGGAGCTCTTTTCAGAGCATGTTATTCAACCCAGGCATAGTGTTGGTTACAATATACTATACATCAGGGCCACACTACTCTCACATGACTGGTCCTGCAGCCGCTCAGCCCTTTGAGCATAGCTGCAGGTGCAACCGCTCAGCCCCAAAATCATAGTCGCAGAAATTTTATTGCCTGGCCTTGCAACCGCTCAGCACCTTGAGCATGGTTGTAAGTGCGGTCGCCCAGCACCAAGGGCATGACCATCTACGGACCGAGGAAACCCAGTCCAAATTGGAACCGAAGTGAAAAGTTTTAGTGGTAGGTAAAAGTGTGGATAGTAGCAAGTCGCAGTAAGTAGGAGAGACTGGGAGAGGAGGGAAGGAATTTTAGCAGTAGAGTAAAGGAGCAGCTAAAGCAAAGTTGCTTAACCCTGCTCGAGGGGGGTGGATAATAAGGTGGAGATGAGGGATTGTATTGTAGTTGAGGGAGTCTGGACAAGGGAGCAGACTTTCACTAATAATACCAATATTAAGGGGATCAAGGTATCAACTGACAGGGTTTCTGCTTGGGATAGGATGGAGGATATTGATGGGGAATGGGGAGGAAATTTAATAATACTGGGAGGAGGTTCGTTTGCCGGGCTAGATACAGTGCTAGGCTCTTGGTCCATGACTGCAGTAGGAACTCCAGAAAAGGGAGCCACAGGAGGACGACGAGGAGGTCTGGATTGTGGCACCCGTTGGGGTTTCGGTGGCTGCATCAGTGCTGTTTCTGTAGAAGTAGGTGGGACTGTCAGTGGGGTTGGCAGTCTTTTCAAGAATTCAGGGCATATCTTGTTCCACGCATGATGGGGTCCTGCACAATTAGGAAATCTTACATGGGTTTCTATCCCATCTCGATGTGCATCAATGCAGTTCTTTGTAGGATGATTGTTGCTGCAGACTCCACATATTGTAGGACTCCTGCATTCTTCCTTATGGTGACCAAAACGTTGACAATTCTAACAATGCAGTGGTTCCCGTTTCAGGCCTTTGATGGGAAACTTCCCCCAATAGGCCTTAGTCCAGTGTTTTAGGGATTTGTCCATAAAAGGTGACTGTCACAGATTTGGTGGGTAGTTTACGGTGGTTTAGCTTCCTTTTGGCTTTGAAGATGTTGCTGCAGTCAGTGATGAATGACAGTGGCATGTTCACTGGGAACCAATAAACCACTGCCTGTTTGAGTCTCTTCTCAGGATCTAAGAGGATCAGGGAAGGTTCACAGTGTAGTATGTTGGCGCTGGCCAGATCTTTAGGGGATATAATAAAATCACCCTTAAGGTTGGCCCTGGCTGTTATCTTGATGCCGGGGTTGGCAGTAGCAATGGCAGCTACTGCTGCATATTACGGTGTTCCTTCTACAGCTGCCATCTTGAATTTGGCAAGCTGTTTGGGTTGGGTGACAGCTGGTTGAGGTTCCTGGGTGGGTTCTCCAGCAGCCAAGTTTAGGTCGAAACTAGGGTTGTTCTAGGTGATTGCCTGAGCTTCATTTAGGAGCTGAGACAGGCATGATGTGCAATTGCAGTCATCTAGGTTCGTTTCTGCTTATTCAGGTATTTGGTTGTCTTTGGGCAGGTCCAGGTCCCTGATTGAAGTGTTGGTCCCAGGCTCTTGGGTTGAGGTCCATGGAATGTCCTCTGTTTCAGGTCTTGTAGGTGTCCCTCGGGTAGGGGTAGGTGTTTCCAGGGTTGGGGTAGGTGCCTCCAGGGTAGGTGTCCCCGGAGTTGAGGTAGTGGCAGGCTTGAAGGAGTCATTTATTACATCTGCTATAGCCTTACCCATCAGCTCCAAACGGACAGAGAAAGGGATACTTTCGATTCTAGTAATACATGTCTGGTATGTACACCGATCAGGATGCCCTTCAGTCCACAATCTTGTGTAGTTCCGCTCATTGTGGTCTCTATTATTCGTTGTAGCCGAAATTTTCGGCATTGATCTTCTTACTGACGACCGAAATTTACAGCCAGTGGGTTGCCAGGGGAACTATGGAGTCCCATTGGTGGCTGAGATGATATGACACCCTTTGGAGCCAATCTTCTGAATGGTTATGAAACGAATTTGTATTCATGTGTGCGTGCATGCGTCTGTGCGAATTTGCGCGATTTTGGGTCTGAAAAGGGTGCGTTTCCAGTGGTATGTGATTACATAAAAAATAGTGACTGATGATAAGCCATAACATAGAGAAAGTATAGAATAAAACACGAACAAACACAGGATAATCCATATGTATCTATTCAGTTGAATCTAATACGAACAGTGGGATATTTCAAAATCACCTAGGATTAATTTAAGGGGGTGGAATCATACAAAGGATTTCTGCTTACATGTTAAGGTATGAATGGAAAATGTTTATTATGAAATCATTTATGGCATTAGGATCTAGCAAGACTAGATTACGTTGTCATTATTGGTAGCAAAGTATAAGATATGAGAGGTAGGTTACTCGAGAGCCATATGTGGATGAGATCATAATGAGGGGCACATGGGGTTGGTTTAGTGATGCTCTTCATACTCCACAAGAAAAATTAGTTCAACAAACTTTCAACTGGGCTCCGAAAGGCACCAGAAAATTTGGAAGTCCCTGACCTACATGGCTGAGGACTATGAAGCGTGAAGTAGGAGAGTACGATTGGAGAAGTATTGATTCAAAAGCTCATGATAGAGATGACTAACGAAATCTAACTGAGGCCCTATGCGTCAATAGACATAGGAGGAGATGATTATGATGTTTTATTACGAATGGAGCTTATTTTAAATAGCAAAAATAATACATTTTTATCGGTGAATGTTTTTTGTGTCTTGCTAGGATATTGAAATAATTTTCTTATTACAGAACTATCATTGTGAGAATAAGGATGATGATGATGATGGTGATGTTGATGATGATGATGATGATTATGATTATTATTATTATTATTATTATTATTATTATTATTATTATTATTATTATTATTATTATTATCATTACTATTAGCTAAGCTACAATCCTAGTTGAAAAACGAGGATGCTATAAGCTCAAGGGCTCTAGCAAGGAAAATAGTCCAGTAAGGATAGCAATTATGGAAAAAGATTGAATAGTGGGCCTGAGTGTACTCTCAAATATGAGAACTTTAACCCATAAACAGTGGAAAACCATGTTATATAGGCTATGGCACTTACCAGGACTAGAGAGCAATGGTGTGATTTTGGAGTGTACTCAAAGAAAAGCTGCTTACCATAAGATAGTCTCTTATACTCTCACCAGGTGGAAAGTAGCCACTATAATTACAGTGAAGTAGCTAACCCCTTTGTCACCAATGGATGTCTCTGCGGCTGTAATGGTATATGGCCACCCAGAAGGCCAACAATGCAAAAAGAAGCCCAACTTCTCCTCGTATGGTCAGCTGCTTGATGAAGATGTAAAATTTCTGTCATGTGAACGAATGGTCGGATATCTAGACCTTTTCTTCCATATGCCAACCATATGGTTACTCTGTTGGAAGTTCTTAAAAGACCAGCAATGCGGACATAAGCCCCAGTTCTTTTCGTATGCTCTGTTGCTTGATGAAGAGGTAGAAATCTGTCATGGGAACAAATAGTCGGATATCTAGACCTATTATTCCATATGCCAATCATATAGTTGCTCTGTTGGAAGTACCTAGAACACCAGCAATGCGGACACAAGCTTTAATTCTCTTCGTATGCTCTGTTGCTTGATGAAGAGGTAAAAATCTGTCATATGAACATATAATCGGATATCTAAACCTTTTCTTCCATATGTCAACTATATAATTGCTCTGTTGGAAGTACCTAGAAAACCAGCAACACGGACAAAAGCTTAACTTCTCTTCGTATGCTCGATTGCTTGAGGAAGAGGTAGAAATTCTGTCATGTGAACAAATGGTCGGATATCTAGACCTTTTCTTCCCTATGCCAACCATATAATTGCTCTGTTGGAAGAACCTAGAAGACCAGCAACACGGACAGAAACTTAACTTCTCTTTGTATGCTCTGTTGCTTGATGAATAGGTAAAAATTCTGTCAAGTGAACAAATGGTCGGGTATCTAGGCCTTTTCTTCCATATGCCAACCATATCGTTGCTTTGTTGGAAGTACCTAGAAGACCAGCAATGCGGGCATAAGCCCCACTTTTTTTTCATGCTCTGTTGTTTGATGAAGAGGTAAAAACTCTGTTATGTGAACAATTGGTCAGATATCTAGATCTTTTCTTCCATATGCCAACCATATAGTTGCTCTGTTGGAAGTACATAGAAGGCTAGCAATGCGGACATAAGCCCCACTTCTTTTCGCATGCTCTGTTGCTTGATGAAGAGGTAGAAATTCTGTCATGTGAACAAATGGTCGGATATCTAGACCTTTTCTTCCGTATGCCAACCATATAATTGCTCTGTTGGAAGAACCTAGAAGACCAGCAACACGGACAGAAACTTAACTTCTCTTTGTATGCTCTGTTGCTTGATGAATAGGTAAAAATTCTGTCAAGTGAACAAATGGTCGGGTATCTAGGCCTTTTCTTCCATATGCCAACCATATCGTTGCTTTGTTGGAAGTACCTAGAAGACCAGCAATGCGGGCATAAGCTCCACTTTTTTTTCATGCTCTGTTGTTTGATGAAGAGGTAAAAACTCTGTTATGTGAACAATTGGTCAGATATCTAGATCTTTTCTTCCATATGCCAACCATATAGTTGCTCTGTTGGAAGTACATAGAAGGCTAGCAATGCGGACATAAGCCCCACTTCTTTTCGCATGCTCTGTTGCTTGATGAAGAGGTAGAAATTCTGTCATGTGAACAAATGGTAGGATATCTATGCTTTTTCTTCCATATGCCAACCATATAGTTGCTATGGTGGAAGTACCTATAAGGCTAGCAATGCGGACATAATCCCCACTTCTTTTCGTATGCTCCGTTGCTTGATAAAGAGGTAGAAAGTCTGTCATGTGAACACATGGTAGGATATCTAGGCCTTTTCCTTTATATGCCAACCATATATTTGCTCAGTTGGAAATACCTAGAAGACCGGCAACACGGACAGAATATTAACTTCTTTTTGTATGCTCTGTTGCTTGATGAATAGATGGAAATTCTGTCATGTGAACAAATGGTCGGATATCTTGACCTTTTCTTCCATTTAAGTCAACCATATTGTTGTTCTGTTGGAAGTACCTAGAAGACCAGCAATGCAGACAGAACCTTAACTTCTTTTTGTATTTTGTGTTGCTTGAGGAGGAGGTCGAAATTCTGCCATATGAACAAATGGTCGGATATCTTGACCTCTTATTCTATATTCCAACCATATGGTTGTTCTGTTGGAAGTGCCTATAAGATCAGCAATGTGGACAGAAGCTCAACTTCTCTCCGTATGCTCTGTTGCTTGATGAAGATGTAGAAATTCTGTCATATAACCAAATGGTCGGATATCGAGACATTTTCTTCCATATGCCAACCATATGGTTGCTCTGTTGAAAGAACCTAGAAGACCAGCAATGCAGACAGAACCTTAACTTCTGTTTGTATGTTCTGTTGCTTGAGGAAGAGGTAAAAATACTTTCATGTGAACAAATTGTCGGATATCTTGACCTCTTGTTCTATTCACCAAGTATATAGTTGCTCTGTTGGAAGTGCCTGGAACCTTTGCGTCTTTTCGTATGTATGATATGGCCCTTAATGAAGAGGTATAAGGTCTTTAATATGCGAACAAGCTTTTTTATAGCTAAATATATTCTTCCAGGTGTCAACCATACAGTTGATCTTTTGGCAATACCTAGAAGACTGCTTCTGTAGACAGAGGAAGCTGAGGTTCTTTTGGCATTATCTGTTCCTTGATAAAGAGGTACAAACCATTTGCTTGTGAGCAAACGCTTGGGTCTCTAAATCTATTCTTCCAGATACTAACCATATGTTTTCTCTTTTGGAATTATGTAGAATACCGGCATTGTAGACAGAAGTAGCTTAACTTCTTTTCGTATGCTCTGTGCTTGATGAAGAGGTAAAAATTATGTCATGTGAAGAAATTTTCGGATATCTTGACCTCCTATTCTATATACCGACCATATGGTTGTTCTGTTGGAAGTACCTAGAAGACCAGCAATGTAGACAGAAGCTTAACTTCTTTTCGTAGGCTTTGTTGTTTGATTAGGAGGTAGAAATTCTTTCATGTGAACTAATGGTCGGATATCTTGAACTTTTCTTTCATACCCCAACCATATGGTTGTTCTGTTGCAAGTACCTAGAATACCAGCAATGCAGACAAAATCTTAGCATCTTTTCGTATGTATACAATGTTCCTTGGTGAAGAAGTATAAGGTCAAGTGAAAAAGTTGCGGATATCTACGTTTATTTTTCCAGATATCAACCATAAAGTTGCTCTTTTAGAAATACCTACAAGACCGGCTCTGTAAACAGAACCTGAGGTTCTCTTAGCATTCTCTGTGCCTTGATAAAGAGGTATAAACTTTAAGCCTTGTGAGCAAACGCTTGGATATCTAAATCTATTCTTCCAGATACTAACCATATGTTTTCTCTTTTGGAATTATAGAGAATACCGGCATTGTAGACGGAAGCATAACTTCTTTTAATATGCTATGTTCCTTGATGAACAAGTACAACTTTATATATATATATATATATATATATGTATATATATATATGTGTGTGTGTGTGTGTGTGTATTTATATTTATATTTATATTTACATATATATATATGTATATATTTATATTTATATCTATATATATATATATATATATGTGTGTGTGTGTGTGTGTGTGTATATATACACACACACACACACACATATATATATATATATATATATAGATATATATATATATATATATATACACATACATATATATATATGTATATATATATATATATATATATGTATATATACACACATATATATATATATATATATATACACACTGCATACACATCAACGACAAATGCAGTCATTTCTAGTCCACTACATGCCTAGGGCCTTAGAAATGTCTCGGCTATTAGTGTGATGAAAAAACGTCATTACCTGGTAGACTTGGGTAATAATTAAGCAATGGAAGAAGACGGATCAAATATAAAAGTCCTTTGATATTTCAATATCACCCTTTATGATTTAAATGTTCAAGGCACATAAAGAAAATTGAGTGGGCGATTTGGCAAAAGTCTGTAATTCCAGATCTCAAGGTACGATACTATTATTGATAAGGATAATAATAATAATAATCGTAATTTGTTTTTTTACTTCCACATCATCTTGTAATCAACGTCAATACCGACGATGCCATTGCAATTTCCTTAGAAACCTCTGAACAGAAGATGGAAATTTAATTATGCGTTTTTTTTTTTTTTTTTTTTTTTTTTTTTTTTTTTTTCCAGGGAAAACTGAACAGCAGTTCAAGCAGTAACCATAAGATCATGTAAAGCAAGTACAACACTCGTGACGGCGATGACGTCATCAAAGCGGAAGCGCACTTCCACACCTTTCTTGTTTTAATTCCACATAGTTTTACCAGATCTTTGTCGTAGCGATGCTGGTAATAATCAAGCACAGTTTATTTTTTCCTAAAATCATTCCGAAGGTAAATATTTTCCCTTAGCAACGAGAAGCGACGATGGAGAACTTTTTGAATGACAAGAGCTTTTATATGCTACTAAATTTCCTTCTGATGTGACTAAAGTATTTGAAGATTCTGTCTGGTAATCTACCTTATCCGCTTCATTAAAGATGATCACCAGACTAGGGTTCGGGTCCCACTCAAATTGGTTAGGTCCTTTGGTCACTGCAACCTCGCCACCCTTGTGAGCAAAATGAGGGAGGTTTGGTGGAGCCTATAGGTTATATGCCGAGTTATCAGCAGTCATTGACTGGCCCTCCCTGGTCCTAGCTTGGGTGGAGAGGCGGTTTGGGTGCTGATCATGTGTACATATGGTCAATCTCAAGGGTATTGTTCTGCTTGTTATGCAATGTCATTGTCTCTCCCCTCGTCAGAGAGCTACACGCAAGTGGGTAGAGCTTTAGTGACGTCAATTTTCGGAGACGATGGCCGAGGTTTGACTTGATTAGAGGTATATAGTATTACTTGATTTCTGTCCCGTTTATTACCTTCCATCAGAAATACCTTCCATTTGTACTGTATGGGAATGCCATAATAATAGCGAAAAGACCATGAATATGGGTATTCAATAATCTACTGTAGTTTCCCTAAAGGAGAAAAAACGAAGAAGAAATGGTGAATGCTTGTAAACGCACAGACGATGTTAACTGGAAGCATGCTCTAATTTGTTCAGTCCATTTTAAAGCAGAGGACTATCCTGATGACATGAAGTACCGACTCCTGGGAATTGAAAAACCCCAAAATCAACGGGCACCGAAGGAAGAGGCTGTGCCAACCCTTTTTTACCCATTGGTGAGTTACAAGTTGAAGAATGTGCCAAAATCCTACATTTTACATTTCTTCCCTTCGACTCTAATTTTCCTAAAATATTTCGCCGTCTGTAACACCTAAAATACGAAAATTACGAAGACTATCAAATAAAGTTCTCTGCCATTGTCTTTAAGAGGGAGCCAAAGCAAAAGTAGAACAAAAATATTCGGTAAAAAAGAAGTATGAGATATTTTTGAACGTTTTGTGGTTTGTGTTAAATATTATTCCAATTTTGAGTCGGCGTGATATAATGAAATAAGAGAGCGATGTGACGTCTTATAGAAAAAAAAAAGAATTCTGGCATTATTATTTATGCTAGAATTACGAAATTTGTCATGGATATATTTAACATAATGAACATAGTACATTTTTTGGGGGGAGGGGGGGGGGGCGGGTATTTCCCAAAACATAATGAAATATTATGCTCACAACAT
Organism: Palaemon carinicauda; assembly: GCF_036898095.1. Taxonomy (NCBI): domain Eukaryota; kingdom Metazoa; phylum Arthropoda; class Malacostraca; order Decapoda; family Palaemonidae; genus Palaemon; species Palaemon carinicauda. Next base: position 112,723,754 of record NC_090742.1, read on the forward strand.
GAAGGTTCACAAGGATGTCATGGAAATCTAGGATATTTTTTTTCTTTTTATTTGATTCCAGATAACTCAGTCAATTTTTTATTTGCCAAAGAAAAAAAAACACAATAAATAAACAATATCTCTGCAACAACTAATATCAATTTCCGTGAAAAGATTTAAGTAATTATGTAAAATCTTCCATTTCTTATGAATAGTTGAAGTACAAAAGCTAGGTTTTGGCTACGGACGTTCAAATTCAGAAATACTTGTAACATATTTATCTCTTTCCTGAAAATTTTTATTTCCAGCCATAAAACTCATATTATTATTATTATTATTATTATTATTATTATTATTATTATTATTATCATTATTATTATTATTATTATTGTTGTTGTTATTATTATTATTATTATTATTATCATTATTATTACTATTATTATTATTATTATTATTATTATTATTATTACTTGCTAAACTACAACCCTAGTAGGAAAAGCAGGATGCTATAATCCCAGGGGCCCCAAAAGGGAAAATAGCTCAGTGAGGAAAGAAAAAAGGAAAATTGAAATATTTTAAGAATAGCAACAACATTCAAATAAACATTTCCTATATAACTATAAAAAAACTTTAACAAAACAAGAAAGAGAGAAATTATATAGAATAGCATGCCTGCGTGTACCCTTAAGCAAGAGAACTCTAACCCAGGACAGTAGAAGACCATGGTATAGAGGGTATGGCACTACCCAAGATTAGAGAACACTGGTTTGATTTCATCATATAATAATACTGTGGCCAGCTAATCAATCATTTAAAAAAAAATATTCACAACTAATTAGCGGCTGAAACTTACCATGAGGTTACTTCTAGACACCACTGTAATTTTCGTCTTGATAATAGTTTCAACCTTTCGCCGGCAAATTGCTTCACTGCCGACGTGTCCTCAAAGCATCAAATCATGGTATTTTTTTTTTCCTCAGCAGTAGGTGCTTTCTTTTTCCTCAATGGCACTCCTTACAAAAAGAACAAATGGCACCATGGAAGTGGTGCCATTCCGGGACCGTAAGTCTCTCCCTATATGGCAATCGTACGTTTTTCTTCCTGAAATTTCCTTATTTTTCTTGTTTTTGCCTCTTCTTTATTGCTTTCTTTTCTTATAGCATCCCACATTCTTTTTTATCACGTTCTTCACGTGCTTCCTTGTAGAACCTCCCTGTGGCTGTCTGAACTTGCCGGATTCCATGGTTAAATTTTACCATAAATAAACGGCCAAAGAAAGCGTAAATAACAGTAAATAACAGATCACTTCAGGACCAAAAGTACCACAACCGTTGGGAAGCAAAATGCTACTAATTTTCCTGGCTGCAATTGGTGGAATTAGGTCAATTACTGGTTCTACTAAGAAAAAAAAATGTCAGAACCAACCGATATATATGACATAATGACAAAACCAGCCATTGTAGAAACAAAAATTACAATCTTTATCACCGAGGTGCATACAATAGAAAGTGTCACGCCCACTCTTTAAAGGGTTACAACTCTGTTTAAATACCTTTACTAGCTATTATAAGAGCTATAAGAGCTCAAATAGATCTTGCATACTGTTTTTTTAAATGTTAAAAGATTGGAAATATTGAGTTTTTCAATGAAAAATTTTTTTCATGTTTTTTCTTGTTCTTGGTTTAGTGCCTCGTTAAGTGACCATTATTTAAAAAAAAAAAAAAAAAAAAAAAAAAAAAAAAAGTTTTTTGTACCTTATATATAAGAATTCTTGTGATTTTATAAAATCTGAGATACAACACTGTCTTTACGGTTAGCAGTGTATCTGAAAAAGAAGAAAATAGGTAGGCCTATGCACGAGCCATAAAGCGAGGAATCAAGGGGACAGCCCAGGAAATGTTATGTGATATGAAGAATTTCACTGTTGGAGGCTCACTTTGGCTTTTAATAATAATAATAATAATAATAATAATAATAATAATAATAATAATAATAATAATAATAATAATAATACATAAATGAATAACCAATAAGGAATACATAAATAACTTAGTCCTAATGATTTTTATTTTACAAAATAACGAAAGGTCAGCTATAATCTTTATTTGAAAAGTAAATTTCCAACGTCATGAGCATAGTCCTCTACTTTAAAATGGACTGAACAAATTAGAGCATGCTTCCAGTTAAAATCATCTGAACGTTTGCAAGCAAGCACCATTTTCTCCTTTTTTTAAACTAGAATATCGAATACCCATATTAATGGTCTCTTTGCTATGACTGTGGCATCCAAAATACAGCACAAACAGGAGGCATGGCTGCTGCAAGTTAATTAACGTGACAGAGATCAAGTAAGTCTACCCCTTGTCAGGTCAAGCCTCAGCTATCGTCTCCGAAAATTGGATGATTATTATGAAACTTTAATGTATGGTCTGCATAAGGAAAACCTTTAGTTTAAGTACAACAAAATGAAAATATTTACACCTTAAGAAATATTTTTGGAAAGGTATCCTTGCATCGTGTTACTACGTATACCTATCATAGTTAGTGCTGTCAGAGGAGACTGCTCATAGCGTGACATCATGCGCAGAGGGAATGTATTTTCGCTCACTGATGAGTCGACCTCTCCGATTATACTTAAAGGACTTTGTATCGGCCTTTAACCCTTTAAAACCCTGCCGGTCCATACTAATTCTGTAAGATCAACCACCAGGCATCAGGAGTAAAAGCCGAAGAGACAGTTCGTCAATCGCCCTAAACCCAATCCGTCACCCTGCTGCCAGTAACTTCATTGAGATTTAGGGGTACATTTCCTCCACATCCAAAGCTCTTAATCCTTCCCCAAGTTGTTCTTCGCTCATATGAGTATAGCCGTTGGCAAACATGGATTGCTAAGATATACCGCCTAACACGGTATCACTTGACTTACATATGGAAAATAATGATTACAAATTCCTCAAAAATTTAATGGTCCGGTTGATAAATACGTTCATCAATTAGCGAGTCATAATATAAGTGTTACCATCTACTCAAGTAAGGAATCAATAAGCCTTTTTCGATTATTTTTCCTGATACGAGATACCATCATATATTTCTTGGTATCTAAACAAAGAACGCGATGCCTCTGATATCCTATTATCGAAAGTTGATATAACGTTGAAGAGAAGAGTAATCAGCTTTATTTGGAAGAGGAGTCGCCTGATTATATCATCATGGCTTATAGAAAGGATCTTCTTCTGCATACTTCACTGAATTCAGGTATTCACGAACTCAACTCTAACAACAGTGTATTATCTGCAGCTCTTTTAGGAGAAGGGCACTCTAAAATCAAACCATTGTTCTCTAGTCTTGGGTAGCGCCTTAGCCTCTAGCCCATGGTTTTCCACTGTCTTGGGTTAGAGTTCTGTTGCTTGAGAGTACACTCGGACACACTAATCTATCAAATTTCTCTTCTTTTTATAGATTATATAGGAAATATTTATTTTAATGTTATTGTTCTTTAATATTTTATTTTTCCTTGTTTCCTTTCCTCACTGGGCTATTTTCCCTGTTGGGGCCCCTTGGCGTATAGCATCCTGTTTTTCCAACTAGGGTAGTAGCTTAGCAAATAATAATAATAATAATAATAATAATGATAATAATAATAATAATATTAATAATAATAATAATAATAATAATAATAATAATAATAATAATAATTTCCCAACTCATGTAGATGAAAATCCTGATAGAGATTCACAATTCTTTTTATTCACATTTGAAAAAGAACGATAACACTAAAGCCAATAGATTTCACCGCAAATTAACCTGGATCTGTGAGGCCTGCGATAACTGGGCAACTTTTGTCATTGCCAAATATTGCAAATCGTAGAATAATGTATTCACGTAGATTGATGATCGCCCAGATTACTTCCTGTTGATATTGGCTTCATTATCTTGTGAAAACGAAGTGATATTTCTGTTAGGTGATTTTGCTGTGCTTTTTACGTTTGCGAATAATTATGCAACATAACTACTTTTTGTATTCCCCTTTGCTAGCCTTCTCTCTCTCTCTCTCTCTCTCTCTCTCTCTCTCTCTCTCTCATGTTATTAAACATAGATTATTGGACAGAGAATTCGCTGACTGTGAATTAAACCGAGGTGTAGTGGAGAAGTTATCAATAACTAATTGGCCTTTGCAACTGCTGTTCATTTTTTCCTTAACAAATTATACTGGGGTAGGAAACAAACATTTGTTGTCCATAAGCCATAATATATATATATATATATATATATATACCCTTTTACCCCCAGAGGACGTACTGGTACGTTTCACAAAAGCCATCCCTTTATCCTCATGGACGTACCGGTACGTCCTTGCAAAAAAATGCTATAATTTTTTTTTTCCTCATATTTTTTATAATTTTTTGAGAAAATTCAGGCCTTTTCCAAGAGAATGAGACCAACCTGACCTCTCTATGACAAATATTAAGGCTTTTAGAGCAATTTAAAAAAAATATATATATACTGCACAATGTGCTGGGAAAATAATAACCCTTTGGGGGTTAAGGGTCGGATATCTCCAAATAGCCTGGGGGTAAAAGGGTATATATATATATATATATATATAGATATAGATATAGATATATATATATAGATATAGATATAGATATAGATATATATATATATATATATATATATAGATATAGATATAGATATAGATATAGATATATATATATAGATATAGATATAGATATAGATATATATATATATATATATATATCATAGACTCCTTTAAGGAAGGACTGGAACGTCCCCTGCTCGGGGTTTTTAACTTGAGTCTGGACTAAAATGACATCTAGAAGGGCTAGAAACACGTTCTCTGGATCAAAATGGGGGTTTTTGAGGATGGTGAGTTCAATAGTAACATTTTTAACACCACCTGGGGTCATCTTCAAGGTCTAAAGGTCATTTATCAATGTCAAATTTATGAATTTTGGTAATTTTTGCTCGTTTTTTGTGTATAGCTCATAAATGGTGAGAGATAGCTGATTATAATATGAGGCAAGTCTGCAGAGCTGTCCGAATTTAATATATATGGTCATATATCGCCCTTCAAGAAAGGACTGGAACGTCCCCTGATCGGGGTTTTTAACTTGAGTCTGAAGGATTAACTTGAATCCTGGACTAAAATGACTTCTAAGAAGGGCTTTATGGGGGTTTTTGAGGACGGTGAGTTCAATAGTGACATTTTCAACACCACCTGGGGTCATCTTCCTCATCTTCAAGGTCAAAAGGTCATATTTCAAGGTCAAAATAGTGAATTTTGGTCATTTTTACTCGTTTTTGTGTGTAATTCATAGATGGTGAGGGATGGCTGATTATAATAAGAGGCAAGTCTGTAGTTCTGTCCAAATTTAATATATATTGTCAAATATTGTATTACTCAAACATTCCAAACAAGCCCTAAAACAATGAAGCACTAAAATAAGAAATAAAGAACGGTATTTCTCATCACAACAAAACTCAAAAACATTAACATTCGATTACATGAACATCGCTAGATGGAGAGCTTTTCTTGCCTCCCGAGGCATCTCACAGCCTTTTCTTTGTCACTTACATTGAGAACCTGAGCTTTCAATAGAATGTTGGCTAAAGTCGTACATACTGCATTATTAGTAGCTAAAGGTGCATCTACAAAAGATAACAATTCAGCAAAATGAAAGCGGCAATGCATTTTAGTCATGGCATGCAAATTATAGGCAATATGTACAAAAAAGACAGTTGAAATAGTTGGCACACTCAGTCCACCTCTATTCAAATGATCTAAGAACTCAGATGACACCTCGTTACCATCTTCATCATCCATGATATCCTCCATACTAGTGCTATTACAATGTTTATGAACAAGGTATCCAGCCAAATATACAACTTTATGCTTAAGGTTATCAGCAGACGTCAAGAGCTCCCGAGTGTCTTGAGGAGTGATCTCGTCAATGAGTTCACTTCGCTCATCTAGATTTATGGAAGAAGTACAATTCTTGTCGCAATCAAGCACACGAGAACTAGATTCTGGCATAATGTCATGCTTTAGAAGTGTCTGCAAATTTGTAACTTTTGCTGCAGCCATAATGTCAACTACATCAATGTAGAAGTTTCCACCACTTCTTTGCCTGGCTTGGTCATTACCCGCTGCAACGTTTTGAGCATATCCTAGAACATGTCCTCCAGAAAATCGCAATGTCTCGATCAGCTTTACTTCATCAAACATTAGATTCACCAAACGCTGCTGCGGCTTAAGCTGGTCGAATAACGTTTTGAGGTTGGAGTCCTGCAGACTACTAGAAAGCACCTCTTTTATCTTTTTTGTTGATGGAAGAATGATTAAGCCAGATCGACGAATCATTTTGTATGCACTGGGTGATATGTTGTGAAGCTGCATTGCGAATATAAGAGTGTCGGTATGAAATCGACGACCATCAGGAGGTTTGAACACAAGCCGCAGCTGTGACAGAATGAAGGTTAAATGAGGAAGCTCGTGTGCCTCAGTCATTTTGCAGAGCTGGCTTATTATGTACTGAAGACTTTCCTGGCTTGTGTACTCATGGGTGTTTACCTGTTCAGTTATGGATCTAATCTGGGACAATTTTGAGAGCAAGCTGTTCTTTTGCAAAGGGAAAAGTCGTTTAGGCACCTCAATGCCATCTTTCTCAACTCTATTCAAGAATAGGAATCCAAAAGGTGAGTTGACTTGTTGTAGATGAAAGAACTGCTTGACAGTTTGTCCAGTAGCGTCAGTTCTTGATAGGTAGAAATCTCTCTGGTCTTTTATGACGTTAAAATCAGGAAAATAGGAGCTAATTTTGGCGCGAAATTGGTTGAAATCTCGGATTTTGTCTGCAGCCTCAGCAGTTGCATGCACCTTTTTAGCTCTTGATTGTGATGTAGATGATGTTGGGCGTGGGGCTGAGGTAACCTGCTTCAAAGCTGATTTTGGTATTCCAGGAAATATTGATGGAGGTTGTTTGGGTCGCTTGCCACCCTTAACTGACACCCATTCACAATTGAAATGTGTCTCACAAATATATATCTCCTTCAGGCGTCTCAAGCTTTCTTTCTCATTCGGCATTGCTAATATCCATCTCTCCCTCTCCTCAGGATCTTTTGGGAAGGATATGACTTTTACATAAGGTGTCCCATCATAGTTCCCTTTACAACCAAAGCAGCTACAGTGACGTGGCATATTGTGAGATCACCAGCTGGACCGTTTCTATAACAAAAACAGAAACAAAACACATTAGTCAGTGTGATTTGAACAGAAAATGGGATTTGCATAGAAAACGAGATAAAAACAGGAAAAGTTGTGGGAGCAAAATGATCTTAAAATTTGAAAATACATAACATATGTCAATTTTAAAAAAAATCAGACATGAAGTCTCTCAGACTCAAGTTAAAAACCCCGAGGTCCTGACGTTCCAGTCCTTCCTTAAAGGATTCTATGATATATATATATATATATATATATATGCACATAGTCTAGTTATTGCTACAATCAAGGCTATGTTTTATTCACGTAATGTTATCGTATAATTAAGAAACTTCAACAATAACTTTCATGTCTGACATTTTGTTTACGATCAAATGAAAATAACATATACACTCTTAACTGATGTGTTATGCCAGCATTTTGGTAGCAATATATACTGGCAATATTTGGCAAATATAAAAGGATATAACTTTTTTCCTCTGTTATTATAAATGGATTTTTTTCCAATGTTATAACTAAAGTTATTTCATTTTAAATTTTCAACTACCCAATCACTTCTAAGCAGAATTAATAAAGAAAGGATAACGATAAAAACATCAAAGAAAATGAACAACCTTTAGTTAAAAAAATACTTTATATATATATATATATATATATATATATACGTAAATATAATTAAATATATATATATATATATATATATATATACGAAAAATCTATTTTTGGGTGAGATGGCCATGTCGTCCTGATGGAAGTTCCTATTGGGTAGCTTCCTATGGTATATTACAACTACGGCGATATTCCCAGAGAATTTACCTTAAGGTACCAGAATTCTAACTCCTGGAGCGAATATCCCTCGTGAAAGGGATATCGCGACATATCAGAGGACGTATTCTTGACACGCCACATGGCAATCTGCACCCCGAACAGAGATTACGTATCGCAGGGGGCAATTGGCAAGAAACGAAATCGGGAAAGAAAAAGGGGGAGCCGCTCCCAAGGCTCCCTATATCCCGTTTCGTAAGCGTGCCTGGCGCCAATCCTGGCGCCATCTGTATTCCTTGTAGCGTACACGAGGTGCTACAGGTACTGTATGTAGGGAGGGGTCCTACAGCCCTTTATTAGAAAGGCAAGGGCGGGTCCATCAGGACGACATGGCCATCTCACCCAAAAATAGATTTTTCGCTTCGCTCAAAATCTGTTTTTTGGGCTCAAGCCATGTCGTCCTGATGGAAGTATACCAGAGCATTACTGTATCTGTGGATTCTCAGAATGTGCCGTACTCCCCGGAGGTATTTTTTCCCAGTCGACTAGACCTAGAGACCTAAGATGTTACCGTTATACATCTTTTCAACTAACTATAAACCATGTTAGAGCTTCCTGCCCCCTACAGGGAAGAGTCCTACTAGACTCTGGAAAAGTCTCGAAGAGTACATATACCTATGTATGCGTAAAAATCACAGGAAAACGTGATGCTCAGATGCAGAAGAACCACAGGGAAAATGAAAATACAGAATATACACTTGAGTCCTGACTAGTTTCGTGTTACTTCCTCAGAGGACTGATTTATTGAGAGAGGTTTCTTACATTTTATAGGGAAAGCAAAAGTACGAACATACATATAGAGATTTAGAGAACAATGACACTCCCTTACCCGCTACCTGGGTTTGACTCAGGTGTGCGTAGGAGGAGTCCGAAAGCTCGTTAGACACCTGCTAAAAAGGGTCATTTCTAGTGGCGGGTATATTCTTGTTTTCTTCTTATTTTACTTTCATTACAGTTATTTATATGTCAATGCGGTAGCCTTATCTATATAAATACATAAGCAAAACATACACAAAAATACAAATATATATACATATATATATACATACATATATATATATATATATATATATATACATATATATACATATATACATATATACATATACACATATATACATATATACATATACACACATACACACATATACATATACATACATACACACACACATACATATACATATACATACACATACACATATACATATACATACATACATACAGATACAAATACATATACATATACATAAATACTTACACATACACATACATATACATACACATACACATATACATATATACACACACATATATACATGTATACATATATACACATACATACCTATGCATATATACATTCATATGTATACAACATTAATATCATAAACATATAATCATGTATATATCAATACTTATATCTAGCATAACACTATATAGTGCCAATATACTTATGCATACTATATAAAATAATTGTTTCCTTTAATGAATGGTAGCTTAGGTCTAAATATTAATTTCACACCGACGTTAATTATTCACAATACATTCAATTCTACATTAAGTGGTTAATGTTTTTTTATATAGTTTACAAATCTCTTTACATATAAAGGCGTCGAGTTTATACATTCCATGACCAATATTCAAGTTGTTTTCAAAGGTTTCTTTTATGAAACTGGACTCTATGATGTTTCTTTCTACTAAGTTATTTGAATAAACCAATTTTTTTGCACCTGACCAATTAATAGGGTGATTTTTATCTCTAACGTGGGCAAAGAGTGCATTATTATCTTGAGCATACCTGACACTTTTCTTATGTTGTTCAATTCTCTTTTCTAGGGCTTTACCAGTTTGACCAATATAGTATTTTTCACAAGCATTGCATGGAATACGATATACACATCCCTTGGTGATGTCAGGAGAATTCTTTATTAAGGCTGTTTTTATTGTATTTTTACTCCTAAATGCTACATTTACATTGAAGTTTTTTAACAGTTGGGGAATTTCTTTAAATGAATCACAATAAGGTAGTACAAGTAAATTTTGTGTGTTATAGTTTTTTCTGTTATCATTACCGAAAAAAGTCTTTTTTGCTGTTCTTAGGGCATCATCTAATACAATTTCAGGATACTTTAGTTTTTTACCTATTGCTCTAATACCATTTATTTCGTCATCAATATATTCAGGGCTGCAGACTCGGAATGCTCTTAAAAACATAGAAGTAAATACAGATTTCTTAACTTTGCATAGGTATGTATGTGTATATATGTATACATGTATATATGTGTGTGTATATATGTATATGTGTATGTGTATGTATATGTATGTGTATGTGTAAGTATTTATGTATATGTATATGTATTTGTATCTGTATGTATGTATGTATATGTATATGTGTATGTGTATGTATATGTATATGTATGTGTGTGTGTATGTATGTATATGTATATGTGTGTATGTGTGTATATGTATATATGTATATATGTGTATATGTATAAATGTATATATGTATATATATGTATATATATATATATATATATATATATATGTATATGTATGTGTATATGTATGTATATATATATGTATATATATTTGTATTTTTGTGTATGTTTTGCTTATGTATTTATATAGATAAGGCTACCGCATTGACATATAAATAACTGTAATGAAAGTAAAATAAGAAGAAAACAAGAATATACCCGCCACTAGAAATGACCCTTTTTAGCAGGTGTCTAACGAGCTTTCGGACTCCTCCTACGCACACCTGAGTCAAACCCAGGTAGCGGGTAAGGGAGTGTCATTGTTCTCTAAATCTCTATATGTATGTTCGTACTTTTGCTTTCCCTATAAAATGTAAGAAACCTCTCTCAATAAATCAGTCCTCTGAGGAAGTAACACGAAACTAGTCAGGACTCAAGTGTATATTCTGTATTTTCATTTTCCCTGTGGTTCTTCTGCATACCTATGTATGAATACCAGGCAAGCTAATATAGTGGTCTCACCCTATATTAAGTAAAGCATAGTTTGTAAAGAACCACTGCGTCAATATGAAATATCGACCAGTTCTCTGCACAATACTTGTATTGGACAAAGGTTTATATCCGCATAGGAGGAAACTTGTAAAACCAATGCAACATAACTTGCATAAAGGAACAATTCTATTAGAATTATCCCAGATAAGGTACATAGAATGAATGCTCAATTATACCAATAAATTGACACAGGTGAAGGAGACGCAAGGTTCTCATGAACAAGTTTATTGACAGACAATAAATAAACAGGTTAACAACAATTATATATATATATATATATATATATATATATATATATATATATATATATATATATATATATATATATATATATAAAACTATATATAGCATATATATGAAGAGGATAACCCAAAACTTTAAGCATAAGTATGTTAGTAAACAGAACTTGTTTATCTGAAAGAAAAAAACATTAAATGCCACTTTTAAGATACCGAGGTATCAAAGTCATAAAAGTCTGTATTACAAATCAATCACATTAGCGTTAGAAACGCTCGGCACACATGTATGCACTTATGCTAGGTTCACCTTTGGAAATGGAACAGTCTACGTGGGCAACTCAGTGCCCTCACTTAGTTTGTAGTACAGTATGTAACTACACACTCACCCTGGAATTAATCGTCCCAATTGAAACCACTGTTCCTCGCAGAGTTAAACAGTAGGGTTAACGACGCGACCCATTGCTACCACAGATCTCTTTAGTTCCTCTACTTGCTTCGCATAGTGGTGAAAGAACACTCTGGAAGACTTCCAGCCAGTGTATGAACGGAGATGTTCAAAATCCATACAATTAAAGAAATTTAAGGATGAGGCAACTTTCCTTGGATCGTGACCAGCGGGTGTACTGTCAGGATCCGCTCTGCGAATAAAATATGTGATTCTCGCTCTGAGTTGATTCAGAGATAAATTTGAGCCTGATGTTTCTCCCCTGAATAGTTGACCACCCTTGAAGTCTGAAGTTCTATGAAGATAGACCTTTAGGCATTCTACTGGACATAGAGATGCATCTTCTTTCAGAGTGCAGATTCTCCAGGGACCCCACCTGTTGGTGGGTAACTCATTCTTGGCGAGAAACGTAGGATCCGGAAACAGGTTCAGTTCTCCCCCAACCAGGAACTGAACACGACCTGCCTCTCTCGAGACGGCTACAATCTCACTAACCCTGGCCCCGGACGTGAGTGCAAATAGGAAAATAACTTTTTGTGTCAAATCCTTTAACGCACACTCCTCATTGTTCAACAGAGAAGCGAAATGAAGAACTTTGTCTAAAGACTATGAAATGGGCTTTGGAGGTGCTGAAGGTCTGAGCCTAACGCAGGCTTTCGGAACTTTATTAAAGATCTCGTTGCCTAGGTCGACCTGGAAGGCATATAGAATGGGTCTTGTCAAAGCAGACTTACACGCTGAAATCGTGTTAGCTGCCAACCCTTGACCATGGAGGTGGATGAAGAAAGATAAGCAGAGGTCTGTCGAGATCTCCTGCGGATTCTTCGCCTTGACAAAGGCCACCCATTTTCTCCAAGAGGACTCATATTGCCTTCTAGTAGATTTGCACTTATATTCCTCTAGGAAGTCTATGCTGGCTTTCGAAATCCCGAAACGCTTTCTCACCGCTAGGGAGAGAAAATCATGAGCTGCAGGGTCTGGGTTTTCTGTAATGAAGTGCAGACAGTCGACTTCTGGACTCGCTGGGTCAGAACTGGATCTGGTAGCGGTAGAAACTTCAGCCGTAGTTCCAATGCCAGGGGGAACCACACGCTGTTCGGCCATTTGTGGGCCACTATTGCCGCTACCCCTTTGAAGGATCTCAGTTTGTTGAGGACCCTCAACAGAAGGTTGTGAGGAGGGAACAGATAAATCTTGGACCATCTGTTCCAGTCGAGGGACATCGCGTCCACTGCTTCTGCTAAGGGGTCCTCGTACGGGGACACGTACAGGGGCAACTTCTTGTTGTCTTTCGTCGCAAAGAGGTCTATCTGCAGTTCTGGGACTTGATTCAGAATGAAGGAGAATGATCCTGCGTCTAACGACCATTCCGACTCTATCGGTGTGAACCTGGATAGAGCGTCCGCTGTCGCATTGCGGAATCCTTGAAGGTGAACTGCCGACAGGTACCACTTCTTCTTTTCCGCCAATCGGAAGATGGCCAACATCACCTGGTTGAGAGGTGGTGACCTCGATCCTTGTCGATTCAAGCATCTCACAACTACCTCGCTGTCCATCACCAACCTTATGTGGATCGAGTGACGCGGGGACACTTTCTTTAAGGTAAGGAGCACTGCCATAGCTTCTAGAAAGTTTATGTGAAAGTTCTTGAATAGCTTGGACCAAGTCCCCTGGACTTTTTTCCGATGAGAGTGACCTCCCCATCCCTCCTTCGAGGCGTCTGAGTGAATCGTCACCGACGGGGGAGGTGGCTGAAGAAGAACCGACTTCTTTAGATGTCTGGCTTGGGACCAAGGCCTGAAAAGAGTACGTAGCCGAAGCGGAACTGGTCTTCTCAGATCTCTTCGCGCGTTTGATGCATAACTTCTCCAAACTCCGGTTGCATCCTTTAGCTGTGCTCTTAGCACTGGGTCTGTCACCGAAGCAAACTGGAGAGAGCCCAGTACCCTCTCCTGTTCGCGTCTTGATATCCTCTCGGAATCTAGAAGTCTCTTGACAGAACCCGCTATCTCCTTCCTTTTCTTCGCCGGGATGGAGAAACGGTGTGACATTAGGTCCCAGTGGATTCCCAGCCACTGGAACTTTTGAGATGGAGAAAGTCGAGACTTTTTTCTGTTGATCTTGAAGCCTAGGTACTCTAGGAACTGGATCACTTGACTGGAAGCTTGCAAGCATTCTGTCTCGGATGCTGCCCACACCAGCCAGTCGTCCAGGTAGGCTACAACCTGAATTCCCTTTAGGCGTAATTGTTTGAGAGCTACGCTCGCAAGCTTCGTGAAAATCCTTGGGGCTATATTTAGCCCGAATGGCATGGCTCTGAAGGCGTATAGTCTTCGTTGTAGCCTGAACCCTAGGTAGGGGGAGAGTCGACGGTTGATTGGAACGTGCCAATAGGCGTCTGACAAGTCTATAGAGACGGAATATGCCCTCTTGGGCAGTAAGGTCCTTATGTGTTGCAGTTTTAGCATCTTGAATTTGCAATTCACTATGAACTTGTTGAGTGGTGACAAGTCCAGAATGACTCTGAGCTTTTCCGAGTCTTTCTTGGGAACACAAAACAGCCTCCCTTAGAATTTGATGGACTTCACCCTTCGGATCACTTTTTTCTCCAACAGTTCTTGAACGTACTCCTCCAGAACGGGAGTGGAGTGTTGGAAAAACCGAGGGCACGGGGGTGGAGTGCTGTACCAGCTCCAGCCTAGTCCATTCTTGAGTAGGCTGTGGGCCCAGGGATCGAAGGTCCACCGATCCCGAAAATTCTGAAGTCTCCCTCCTACCGGCATCATCTCACCTGGACTGCCGTCCTGAGGTCTTGCCTCTCTGACCGCGACCACCCCTGAATCCCCTTCCCCTTGAGGGGCGCCTAGACGAGCCTCTGGCTGCTCCTCTAGGCTTTGCTCGAAAGGAAGTAGACTGCCCTTCGAACGTTGGGGTGAATGCCGTGGACTGTGTCGACACAGCCTGGGGTACCCACTGAAATGTGGTCGGGGTTTGTGCCACCATCTGGGGCACTGAAGGCAATGGCAATTGCAGTTGCTGTTGCTGTCTAAGAGGCTTGGCTGGCCGAGACGGTAGCCTAGTCCTCATAGTCTTCCTCTTTGGTTGAGGACCCTCATCCGGGGAAGACTTTCTTTTGATAGCCAGGCCCCACTTCTGGAGAAGGTTTCTATTCTCCAAGGCGGCCTTATCAACAACTTCTTTGACCAATTCGGTAGGGAAAAGGTCTTTGCCCCAAATGTTGGAGGAGATTAGTTTCCTTGGCTCGTGCCTCACCGACGCCGAGGTGAACACGAACTCCCTACAAGCTCTCCTCGCCTTGACGAAGCTATAAAGATCCTTCGTCACTGTGGCCAAATGAGTCTTGGCCACTACCATGAACATTTCATGGACCTTGGGGTCACTTGCCATCGTCTCAAGAGTAGTCTGAAGAGACATTGAGGCAGCCAGTCTTTCTTTTGTCTCGAACTCTCTCCGCAAAAGAGAGTCAGACAGCTTAGGGAGGTCCTCGCCGAACTGACGTCCGGCAATATCAGCCTCTAACTTCCCAACTGAGAACGTAAGATGGACGTCCTTCCAGTCTTTGTTGTCCATAGGCAGGGCCAGCGACAAGGGTTTACACTCCTCCAGGGAGGGGCAAGGCTTGCCGGCCTCGACTGCTTTTAGTACAGCCGCAAACACTTTCTGTAAAAAGGGGAAGGCCCTAGCAGGAGAGGACACAAAGGAAGGGAGCTTCTTACTCAATGCAGCTACCTTTGAGTTCGAGAAGCCCCTCTCTTTCATCGAGGATGAAAGCAAAGCTTGAGCCTTAGCATGGTCCATCACTATGACCTCCTTCGGCTCTGTCTCCTCCTTTGAAGCTGGTTCCTTCCTCAGCCGGACATAACAGTCCGGATATGACCCCTTGTTGGGCCAGAATTCCACCTCCTCTAGGGGAACTGAACCCAACTTATCCAAGATGACGATCTTTCCAGTCGTCATCGGCATGTGCTCAGCATACCTCCATGGGTTAGCATCTGAGCGCAAGGGAAGGTCTTTCACATTGAGCCTTTTCTGGGGCCCATGTGATGCTGCAAGGTTCTGCATCCGCAGTTCCATTGCAGCCGCCTTCTCCTGATTCTCCTTCTGCACTTAGGTATTTCAGGTTCTTATCTATTACATTCTTTATTTTTAAATTTAATAAGAAAATAACAAATCATGAAACATTCAAATTCCCATGCTTAAAAATGTTAGTTTTCAACAGGATTTTGACATATATACATATTCTAAAATGATTAAATAACGAAGTATAATAAGATAGTTTAAGCAACCACTTAGAATATATATTCTTGTATCTTTAGATTCCTTAGTTATATTCAGTTACAAATATTTATTATAATCAAAACAAACGATGTTTCATAAGTGTGTTTTCAGACTGAGATAGAACGAAAGGGGTTTTGGACATTATTCAGAACCTACGCAATACAATGCAGATTTTCATATCAATTCACTACAAAGAATCCTCTTATCATCCAGAATATTACTTATGAGCCTTATGACTG
>NC_090742.1:112745051-112752551 GCF_036898095.1 Palaemon carinicauda
CTCTGGATACGATGGCATAACTGCTGAGATGATATTGGCCGAAAATGAAGTGACCCCCAGATTACTTACAAGATTATTTTGTAGAATGTGGTATGAAGAGGCAAAACCGTAAGAATAGGAGCTAGGAATGTTGGTAAAAATGGCAAAAAAAAAAAAGAGAGAGAGAGACATCTGACTGATTGCAATAATTACAGAGGCATCGTACTTTCTTCAGTTACCATAAAAATATATATATAATATGCTTATTCTAAAGTGACTAGAGAGAAAGATTGATGAAAAGCTAAGCATGAACACGCAGGATCTAGAAAAGGTAGGTGTACTGACCACATTTTTCTTAAGAGGTTGTACACCAATGTTTACAATATAAAAATCCACTTTTGATGGCATTTGTGGAATATGAAAAAGCCTTTGAGAGTGTGCACCGCCCAATTTTGTGGATTTCAGAAGAAACCCCTCACAAGAATATTGGGAGTTCAATAGCTGGACAGGATTAGACATGAAACTATAAGAGATATTACTCTAATGTAATATGTGGATGAGATCATGGTGAGGGGTAGATGGAGACGGTTAGGTCATGCACTCCCCAAAAGAGATTTGTTCACCAAACTAATAACTGGGATTCACAAGGTACTAGAGGAGTTGGAAGACCCAGGCCTTCATGGCTGAGGACTATGAAGCGTGAAGTAGGAGATGGTGAATGGAAAAATATTGCTTTAAAAGTTCAAGATAGAGAAAACTTTTGCATCAATAGGCGTATGAGGAGATGATAATAATGATGGTAGTTTTAGGTCATAAATTTTTCAAAATTATCTCTTATTCTTGATTATATCTAAATATATTCAAAAGGTGTCAAGGTTAATAAAACGTGCTCACCATATTTCTTTTCATCTTTACCACTTTCACGCACATAAAAACCTCAAGAATAAAGTATTGTATTCTCATGCCATTTAATTGTCACATTATATTAGTCTGTAATCACAAGGTTGCCTATATAATAGGGGAGAGAGAAGGCCTTTGTTAAAGAAGGAAAGACGTATGCGTATAAGTAACATTCCATCACTGAGTGACTACACTTCTATTTTGAGACCATTATAATCAGATGCTGAAATTCTATAAAAATCTTTTATTTTTTTTTCAAATGTACTTCGATATATTTTTGATGAAAAAAAATCGTAAAATTACGCACGACATTCACACAAAAAGGCTTCAAATGCCTGAAACGACATTTTGAGGGTTGGGGTGCATGTGTTCACTTGTTACCAACAAGAATGATCCTTCATAAGATTATGTCAGATTTTGAAATGAAAGACTATTGTATGAGAAACTAATTCTTCCAAGCCACCAAATTGGACTGTAAACATTATATTGGCCTTCCTTCTATTTCTCTTGTAAGAATTATTGTTATAAATTCCCACTGGACACAGTAAATGGACAATAGATATTTTTATCTATAGAAGCAATAAATATATTCCTAAATCATTGAAGATTGGCATATTTGTCTAAAGAAGCACCTTTATGGCATTTCTTTTCCTTGCAGAATTTCTTGTTGGTGTTCCTAACTATAAGACGATAAATTCATGATAATAATTCTACAAACACCAGGAGTATTTTTTGAATTATCACATAATCGGCATTCCAGCTAACTGCATATAATTTTTAAATTTATTTCAAAATATAACGAGAGGGAAAAAACCATCCCTTAAATTTCAAAATCCACTAACCTTAAAAGGAAGAGCCACTTTCAGCAACAGGGAGAAATTTTCAAAATCGGCGCCTGTTTCCTGAAGGATTGCAAACCTTAATATCATTGAAACACGATGAATTATGGAAAATTGCCGACATCACTAAGTTGGCCTTTGGTAGCCTAAATAAAATTATATATAAAAGTTAATATGTAAAATTTGAGATATAGGATATGCAGTATTTGCTTTTGCTAAAGATAACTTCCATGGAAGGCATTATATTTTTGTTATTCTGATTCCTCTTGCCAGCATAAACTGCACCCCTTAAATAGTTTACCAGAATTCCTTAATAAAAGACCTTGCATTTCTTGTTTACTTTCACTAAAATTACCGGTAATAAACATTTTGTATCAATTTAGAAATTGTGCAACTCTTTATTCATGTTTTAAGGAGCTTTATTTATTTTCTTTATATCTATACACGAGTAACAATAGTTTTTCGAAATAATTTACCCATTTCTACTTCTTTCCAAATTTAACTTGTAGATGTCACTAGCATACGACATTTTCAGAAAATAATAAAATAAAGGAAAAGAGACCTTATTACAGGCCACGTGTTTACCGGGGGTATTTTTGGTGACCGATTCCCAGGAAACTAGTTAACCATTTAATTATCTGCGCTGCTCGTTTCTTTAGAAAGTGTCTTTACATTGAACAATCTCAATAACATTACCATGGTATTTTTTTTCTTTTTTGGAAAAAAATTGCAATTTTCTCTCCTTTAAATCACCTTGGAATCGGGATGCTTGATGCATTAGTGCTGATTTAGTCATGTGTTCAGATTTAGTCTCCACTAAAGGCTTAGCACCGACTCCGGTAATTTGAACAGTCAATTCCGTGGGAATAATAATAATAATAATAATAATAATAATAATAATAATAATAATAATAATAATAATAATAATAATAAAGCATTGATGTTAATTTCTATTAAATAGTAATCTCACTAATCACCTGGGAAAGTCTTTCACCAGATTTATGCCACATTTTAATTCTGATTTATGTTGATTTTGATTTACATTTTTGTTTTCATGAAAATAAGCTCATATATATATATTCTGTTATACTTTTGTTATATTTCTGGAAGAAAATAATTACACAAATAATGAAAATGAATGAAATGTAATAGTATTTTTATGATAAAAAAAAAGTTATGCCACATGTTTGATTGTGATTTTAAATGAATATCTGAGTATGAAAAATCGATTTTCCTACACATGACAACATAAATATATATATATATATATATATATATATATATATATATATATATATATATATATATATATATATATATATATATATTCCTTTATGATTTCGGTTACAATAAAAGAAAGTGAATTATTACTCCCACAAATTTTAAGATTTCTATGTAACGTTTGTTATAGTTTTATCAATTATCTTTGATATAGGCTGCTGCTATAAAATTTTATTTGATTAATTGTAACAACCGCAAACATGCAAAGTAGTGTTTTTACGAAATCATGAAATTACTTGTGAGGATTTGGTTTTCATCATGTTATATAAAATAAATCATGAAAATACGCCATAGATTCTGTTTCAAAAATTATTAGATACAAAATTTTGCGAAATATGATAGGTTTTAATAAACAAAAATAAAAACAAATCAATAGACATGTACTTATAAAGTTTATTATACAAAATTAGTTGTTAGATATCAGAGAGAGAGAGAGAGAGAGAGAGAGAGAGAGAGAGAGAGAGAGAGAGAGAGAGAGAGAGAGAGAGAGGGGGTCACAGATGTTACAATTTTGTTCTTAAATAGGTGGGACTTTCCCTCTCTTGATGCCCAAGTTTTATTATTTTTATTGTAATACAAACTTCTTAGTATACAAATAACCGAAAAATTCAGCCAATTGGTCTTTAGCATATAATTGGTGTAGAGTTTATTTAACATCATGCACACATTCTTTCTTTTCAAGCCTTTTATATCCTTACTTGTTCATGTTTCAAATGTCCATATTCGTCATAAAATCAACGTAAAAAAAAAAAAATTGGTTAATAATTTTCAAGTAAACAATATTTTTTTTTTTTTTACACAATGAAAGATAGATGGATAAATATCAAAGATTTGGTAACTAAAAATATTGTTATTTAAATCGCCAAGCATATGTCGGTGGTATTCAAGTACGTGCATTTAATAAAACTGTTTGTGGGCTGGCGGCTGGGTATCTGTTTTCTCATATCAACTGGCTTCAAGTCATCCCTTATTGCTCATATTAGAGTGTTAAGGAAACGCACTCAATTGACACCTGCAGCGATGTGGTTAAGCAAGTTCATTGAGTTTGGGGCATAGATCGAAGCTCACTTTCTGGGATAGGTAAATACAAGATCTATTGACCTAGGGTACATACCTCTTTAGAGACAATCTAGACCCGGATGTTAGCTACGTCAATAAGCACAATGAGGTGAGTAATCTTTCCCGTCAAGTCTTTTTATACTTGTTAGCTTATATTTGAAGGGCAAAATATTTTTTTGATATTTGAGTATCACAATTGAAAATCAAAATTATATTATTTTCATGGGATACTTGAAGTTATTTAGCATTCAAGAACTAAGATGAGGCATATACGTACTCTGTAATATAAATACATGGTCGGGAACTTTTTTCGCGAGCAAAACTTTATTTGAATATAAATTGCGGGAACACAAAAAAGAAAAAAATATATTGTACGAAGATGAAATTTACATGTCACCATGAATATAACTAATTTTAACACTGAGTGACTCTTTTAATAACCTTCTGAAAAGTTTGATATTCTCTTTGAAAATGGCCACAACAGCGTTTCAAAGTACTAAGTTCATTGATCGATTGTGGCAATGTCTATATATGTTAGGTCTGGTCACGGACGGAGATTAAGCCGCGAGAGCCCGTGGGGTGACGTGTGCTGGTGGCTTAGTTCGCCACTTGCTTGCGTGATGCGGGGTCAGTGTATACTTGTTATTCGTTTGTATCATTTAATTTCCTGTCTTATCTCCACGAAAAAAAAAAAAAGGCTTGAAGTATGTACTCTTTTTTAGTTGTTAAAGTAGGGGGGAATAAGGTAAAGATCTCTTTCTAACGCTTCCCAAAAGATGAAAAACTTCAAAGGAAATGGGTACACCTTTGTCGAAGCTAACTAGAACTTACCTCTTACAGAGGGATGTTTCTTTACCTGAAAACCAACATGATTCAGATGAAGTTTACTATGACAGAACTTTATAACAGGGTTCATTCCAGAACAAGGGACATGGAAATTCCACTGAACCCGGGAGAAATTATATAACATTAGAAAGGGAACTCTGCCTTTTAGCGGTGACACTTGCAGTATTCGGTAATATCCAGGAAGAGCATTCTGTAGACATGCCCTCTTAGGAGGCTATGGAAAAATATGTGGCATTGTAAGAAAACTCCTTCAGTACCAGTTGTTAACAACAGTACTTGATTCAGATGAAAGAACCTAGATAGAAGAGCTTTCTAAATCCCAAGAAGCATTTATTCATCCCAGTGATGAATCCCTTAATTAACAATTAGAAAAGATTGGGAGGTTGTTTGAGTGCCAGCATGGAGCGACGGTGTTAAAGACTAGTAATGGATCCATTAAGAAACTGTCGAGTGATGTTAAAGATTTTGTTGATTTGCCAGAAGAGATAATAGGTTATGTCCGCTGTGGACTGATTTTTTTAGAATACGGGTTCTAAACAGAACGGTTAAACAGAACGGTTGGAAATGTCAAAAGTTTTAAGGTAATGTGAATAAGATATAAGTGAGCTTTTTGTTATTAGATGTCAGTTTCCTTATATTGTATTTTTATTATCACATATATAACTTATATAGGAAGTTTTCAATAGCTTTTTCTAATTTTCTTTTAAATGGATATCTGGTCTTATCAATTCACAAGCTGTAATGTTTAAGTATTGATGATTTAGTATTGTGAACAATTTTGATTAAAAGATTTTCAGTCGGACATTCCTTTATTTTTTCATAGAGCTAAAAACATAATCCTAAGTCGTCATTCTAAAAAGCAATGAATAAACAATTCTCTCTCTCTCTCTCTCTCTCCTCTCTCTCTCTCTCTCTCTCTCTCTCTCTCTCTCTCTCTCTCTCTCTCTCTCTCTCTCATACTCACAGAAGTAAAATTAAACTGAACTAGAGGAAAAGGATTGAGATTTGTCTTTACTGGTAATGAATGACTTTATGGTTTTCTGATGATCTGTCAAAGAACCTAATCTCTTCACACCTACTTGTGAAGCCATTAAATGCCGATATAGATGAAAAAGGATTTCCCATTGAGAATTGGAAATACTGGGCCGGTATGGAATTTTGAGTTTCATATGATCTTCTGATTACCCTTTGGTCTTTCAAAGACATGCTAATCCGTCATTTACTAGACCAGGTAAAAGAAACACAATCTGCGAAAGCCAAGAAAACCAAAACTGTACGAAATGATAAAATTTAATTACACAGGAGAGGAAAATAGAGAGGTCAGTATTCAATTCCCGTATAGGTTAATGGCAGCACGTACCCAAGATGCCGCCCGATGACGTCAGCTCTTGACCGCTGGTTGATGCTTGACCAGACCTTACATATATACTGTAGACCTTGGTTTGTAGGACAACGCAACTTTAAGATATTTAATGACACGATGAAAAAGTTGATAATGGCATAAAATCTTAATATCTTTTTCTATAAAAACAAAATGTAAAGAAATAGGCTCCTGAATATTCAGGTCTTTGTAGTGAAAATTACTCCTTAACTAAATGTATCTGATTTAAAATTCTAGGAGGATTTCTTGATTGAAAACTTACTTTTGAAAAACATATTAGCTTGGTTTTTTCTTCATTTGCACAAAAAAGAGGCACATTGAGAAAGACTGTTATGATTTTCATGTTTTGATACTTTCATTCTACCTTGCTACAAGTATTGTTCTCATGGCTGGTCTTCAGCTGCTGAGTCTCGTCTTGATTTCTTTAACAAATCTTGATATATATTATATTCCGAATTCCCGAGGTAGATATTAATCTCTGAAACCTTGTCGAATGATCTTCCTAATCTAACAGTTGAATCGATGGAACTCCAGAGGTTCATAAATGTTGCAAATGTTTTTATGTTAATCAGTTTAACTGAAGTTTATTTTCATAGCCTATATAGGATAGATCTATTTCAACATTATTACTGATCTCACAATACTCTGTATTTTTTTATTCTTCAATTCTTCATATATAATTTATTAAATACTCCCTTCCCTTGAGGATCTAGTTCTTGTAGCTTCCGTCTATTCAAAGTGGGGTTGAAAATTTGTTAACAACAACAACAACAACAACAACAACAACAACAACGACATCAACAACAACAACAACAACAACAACAACAACAATAATAACAATAATAATAATAATAATAATAATAATAATAATAATAATAATAATAATAATAATAATTTCTTTTTCAGAAGACGTACCCCCATTGATAAGGATTTTTCATCGCCTTTATTCACTTATGGAAAAATATGATCTGTAATATATGGATGAAGGAACTACAGGCTTTGTTCATGCAAGAGATATGAAGAAATTTGATGAGGTAAAAGCAGATTAATGAAGAAATCATACAGTGAAATTGAAACAGTTAACTATTATAATTTTAACTTCAATTGTAAATTATAAGAAAATTGAGTTTTTTCTATGCTGTTGCTGAGAATTAAAACAATTTTGAATAATGTTTAAAATTATGGTAAATAGTTTTCTAGAGCTAAGTGTATTAT
>NC_090742.1:112757551-112760051 GCF_036898095.1 Palaemon carinicauda
TATATGTCCGTTTGGTGCTCTGGATACTCCCCTACCCCTGATGCCTGGCGGATGATCTTAGTGGAGTTAGTATGGACCGGCAGGGGGTCACTTGCCTTAGTTAGGCACTGCGCATCACAATGAACTGGGTGTCCTTTGATGACTCTAACCAACGAATCCTCTATGGATTTAATCTTTCTTTGAAAAGCGAAAATGAAAGAATGGCCCCCCGTCCCGGGCGTTGCAGGGGGCTAAGAATCTCCCGGTTAATAAATGCAAAAGAAAAATTGGAAATTGGTAATTGTAATGTTAGAAACATGAATCAGATTTGGAAGTTACAGCAAGTATAGAATGAATTTATGAATTACAGTTTGATTATTTTAGTCCTAAGTGAAACACTTTGTAAAAGGATCGGTAAAGAACTCACACCAAGGCAATATATATCTACAATATCTACTCAGGAAGAAGAGATGGAGTTGGAAGAGAAGGGGTAGGAATGACGACACCAAGAGCAGAAAAGTCATTAATGGAATGAAGAGCTGTATATAGCAGATGGTCACTTGCAAAGTTTAAATCAAAGCAGTGCAATATGAGTACTATAGTTAACTATGCACCAACAAATGATTCCCCTGAAGACAGGAAAGATGAATACTATAAGGAATTGCAGTGTGTAACAGATGAGATCCCAGAGAGAGAAACGAAAATTGTGATTGGTGACTTCAATGCTAAAGTTGCAAGGAATAATCGAGGTATAGAGAATGTGATGGGTGTTGAGGGTCTTGGCGAAGTTGTAAATGAAAATGGGGCTGATTTTATAAGTTTTTGTTTAACAAACAATCTTATTATTGGAGATATTCTTTTCCAGCACAAGGACATCCACAAATATACATGGGCTCCATCATGTGGCAATTACAAAAATCAAATAGATCACATAGCCATTGATAAAGAGAGAAGGAGGACTCTGAGAAGTGTAAGAAACTATGGAGGTGCAAATATTGGTAGTGACCACTAGCTCCTCTTGCTACACTGAAATTAAAACCGAATGCACCCAACAGAAATGTAGATAAAATATCTAGGTTTGATACAACTATCTTCTAGAGGATGAGCAGAGAAATCTTTGTAATTGAATGTAAGAATCGATTTGCAGTCTTAGAGACTTTAGGAGACAAATAGCAAACAATTAACGAATGATACTTGGGATACTATAAAAAGGAGACAAAGATAAAAGTTGATTGTTGGAAGTTTTTGAGGAAGTAATGAAAATTGTAAGGTAGAGCAAGCTAAGCATTCCAGTATTGATAGTGAGGTCAAAAGAAAAGCCAGAAATGACTGGCGAGAACATTTAGACAGGAAAGCAGATGAGTCTGACAAAGCTATGGATTCAGGGAGTGGCTATGGTATAAGAATTGTACATAGAATTATTATAGAAATCTCTACGGGAGCAAAGCAGAAGAAGCATATACCCATCAAAAAGAGAGATGGAGCTGTTATAACAAAAGAAGATGAAGAAAGGCAACGTTGGATGGAACACTTTAGTGGGGTCATGAATAGGAGATATAAAGGGATTAATTTGATTGATATACCTGAAGCTGAGGAATACCTTGATGTGCCCATCAATGAATTCAGTGTGTTTGAAGTCGAAGGTATCTTTTAAAAAACTCGAAGAGATGGGATGCCTCTAGTTATGATGGAATAACTGCTGAGATAATATTGGCCGAAAATGATGTGACCCCAGATTACTTACAAGATTATTTTGTAGAATGTGGCGTGAAGAGGCAAAGCCTGATGAATGGGAGCTAGGAGTGTTGGTGAAAACGGCAAATGGGAGATCTGACTGATTGCAATATTTACAGAGGTATCACACTTACGTCAGTTGTCATGAAAATACTATGTTGTTTATCCTCCTCATGCATTTTGTAATGCATAGAAGAGTTGGTGATGTTGGAAAAGGAATTGGACTGGATTGGTAACAGGATATTAGCTGACCTAGAGTATTCTGATGACGCTGTCTTTATTAGCAGAAAACCACACGTCAAGATAAATAGAAGAAAGACAGAGATGAGGAGATTGGAACATGCAATGGAAGAGGAAATATCATTGGAAGGAAAAAGGTTTAATGAGGTGGAACCATTTAGATATTCAGGAACTATGATATCTACTAGAGGGATTAAGATTTTGAGTTCAATGAAAGATTGAAAAAAACCAATGAGACAATGGCTAGGTTAAGTAATATCTGGAAATCAAATCGCCTGAAATTACATATAAAAGTCTGGCTATATATTAGTTTAGTGAGATCGGTGTTACTGTGTGGATATGAGTCGTGGTATAACAATGAAACAATATCCAACAGATTTTATAGATTTGAAAATAAAGCCCTCAGAAGAATATTAGGAGTTAAATGGCAGGATAAGATTAGAAATGAAACTATAAGAGAGATCACTCAAGTGCCATATGTGGATGAGATCATGGTGAGGGGTAGATGGAGATGGTTTAGGCATGCTCTTCGCTCTCTCCAAGAGAT
>NC_090742.1:112762551-112785051 GCF_036898095.1 Palaemon carinicauda
GTTTATATTTAGCAGAGGATTTGACTACCATATTCCCTTACAGCCATCAACCACAGTTACTGGCTGTGGGCCTATCCATGTACTAATCTTTGCAACTACAAGGCAGCAGTTTCCTCAGTTATTAGAAATGTGCCTAGTCTTTTGAAATAAAAAAGAAAAAAAAACTACAAGGTGGCTGTTGTGCTTTTAGTTGCTTTCTACGACACCTAGAACTTACAGTGGTAGAGTTCTTGCATTCTTGCACTGCTGT
This sequence comes from Palaemon carinicauda, assembly GCF_036898095.1. Classification (NCBI taxonomy): domain Eukaryota; kingdom Metazoa; phylum Arthropoda; class Malacostraca; order Decapoda; family Palaemonidae; genus Palaemon; species Palaemon carinicauda. The sequence continues at coordinate 112,762,802 of NC_090742.1, forward strand.
CACAGGGCAATTAGAGTATTAGGTGTGGTAAGCGACAAAATGTATCAGCAATAGTAAAAGGAAAGGGCTCTAAAGTGGTGTTAAGACCAGGTATGTTGTATGGTTGGAGACTGTACCTTTAACCAAAACACAAGAAGTTAAGATGGAAGATGCAGAAATGAAAATGAGGAGGTTCTCATTGAGGAAGGATGAAATTCAAAATAGATTCATTGCAAGAATTACACATGCAAATCTGCTTGGAAAGAGAGCAAGAAAAGGTGATTCGAGCACGTTAAAGGGAGGAAGAGTATGTCGGGAGGAGGATGCTAAGAATAGAATCATCAGGTAAGTGGAGAGGAAAACCTAAGAGGAGATTTGTGGATTCATTAAGAGACGATATAAGAGAAGTTGGTATGAAAGAGAAGGATTCACTGGATATAATCAAGAGGGAGACAGATGATTCGCTTAAACGACCCCTAAATGCGAGTAGACGAAAGGAAATTAAAGAAGAGAGTACACCCACATTTTGTTTTAGAGTCTGAGATCAGTCTTACATAATATGTATTAAAATGATTAGTAAAAGAAATAAAAACTATGAAGCTAAAAATATATAAACTATTAATCTTTACTCAAATATTTGACGTGTGATTGATTAGTTCTCCAACACATTTGTTTTATGAATGTATTTTACGAATGACTTTGAAGGAAGCCCATTCGAGAACCGGATTCCAAAAGTATTTAGAAAGCGTTAAGAAAGATACATTGTAAAACAGCCAAATCTGCCGAATTTCCCCCTTATTATTTTTTCTTTTTTTTTAATCAGACATGAAAGGTATCTGAAGTAATAGTAATGTTAGCATGAAGCGCAGTGACCATTATTGTGCTGCAAAGGAAATTACGACTAATTGAGGTATATATTTATATACGTGCAAAAGATGCTTTATACATGAGACACCATATCCATATCAATCTCCATATCCATATCCTTAAACTCACAATACTAATTTTGAAAACGGTCCCTTACATTTTAAGACTTCTTGCATGACAACACTCTTTAGATAATACACATCGACCTGCTTCCCCCATTCCCATCTCATGATGAAAATTTTGTAATTATTATTTGGACCTGGTGGCCTATGATGAAGTTCATGATTTTGGTTTCTATATATCAAAGGCATCATTTGATGAGTGTTATCTTGGTAGTAATCATTAAAGTTCCCTAATCATAGAGTAAAATCTATGAATTAAGTAGTTAAAACAGAGAATATATTGACATTATCCAGCAAACTCTTACCTGGAATTATCTAAATAGGATTACGGAATCAATGAAATTATATAGATAGTAACAAGGTCCTTTAAATATACTCTGAGAGGTCGGCTCATCAACAAGCTATGCGCATGTGGGCGGAGCTTCTATGACGTCAATTTTCGGAGACAGTGGCCGAGCATTGATTTGACTAGAGGGTAGATGTATATATTATTACTTAATCTCTGTCACGTTTATTTAACTTCCAAAAGCCATTCCTTCCGTTTGTGCTGTATTTGGATGCCATAAAAGTAGCAAAAAGACCATTGATATTGGTATTCAATAAAGTAGTTTCCCAAAAGGAGAAAAAACGAAGAATAAATGGTGCATGCTTCATGCTCTAATTTGTTCAGTCCATTTTAAAGCAGAGGAATATGTTGATGACATGAAATATCGACTCCTGGGAATTGAAAAACCCATAAATCAACGTGCAATGAAGGAAGAGGCTGTGCCATAATTTTTTACCGTTTATTAAGTTAAAAGTTGAGCAATTTGCCAAAACCTGCGTAATGCATTTCTTCCTTTCGACTCTATTTTCCTTAAATATTTTACCGTATGTGACAATTAGATTACGAAAATTAAATTGCAATAGGCTATCACATTAAAATTCTTTACCTTTGTCTTAAAGGGATGCCAAACTAAAGGAATAAAAAATTGGTGAAAAAGCAAGATTTTGAAACTTTTGCGGATTATGTTAAATTTGATTCCAAATAAGAGCGCTGTGAAGTCATATATGAGAAGTAAAAAAGTTTTAAAAATATCTTACTGGCTTTATCATATGTGCTAGACACATGAAATTTGTCAGGGATTTACTTAAACGTAATGAAAATATCAGTACATTTTTTTTTCCGTTATTTCAGAAAATATAATGAAATATTATGCTCACAATATGACTGTCCAGAATGATGCCACAGAAATCTAGCATTTTTCCATTTGATACCGAATGACACGGTCGATTTTTAGTTTAAAAATATCTATCTATCTATCTATCTATCTATCTATCTATCTATATATATATATATATATATATATATATATATATATATATATATATATATATATATATACACACATATACATATATATATATATATAGAAAAGTCTCTTGAAAATTTCCAGGCATGAAACTCCTCACCATATAACGATACTGAGGGCCGCTCCAACTTACCATGAGGTTACTTCTAGGCACCACTGTAGTTTTCATCATGGTTTAATTCTTGCCCCTTTGCCGGAAAATTGCTTCACTGCTGCGGTGTCCTTAGAGCATCAAATAATTGGAGAGGAGTTTTCTTTATCCGGTTGTGGGTGCCTTCCCTTTCCTCAATGGCATTCCTCACAAAAAAAAAAAAAAAAAAAAAAAAAAAAAAAAAAAAAAAAAAAAAAAAAAAAATTGCGGTATGGAAGTGGTGCCATTCCGGGACCGTAAGTGTCTCCCTCTTCAGCAATACTATGTTTTTCTTCTTGATTTTTTCTTATTTTTCCTATTTTTTTCTACATATTCTTTATTGCTTTTTATTCTTATAGCATCACATTCTTTTTTATGTTTTTTTTTCTCTTTTGTAACTTTTCTTGTTTCCTTGCAGAACCTCCCTGTGTCTATCTGAACCTGCCAGATTCCATGATTAGATTATACCACTGCACAGTTTATGTCAAAAAGAAACACAAAAAAATTGCCAAAAAAAAAAAAAAAAAAAAAAAAAACGTAGATAATACAAAATAACAGGTCATTTCAGGAGCGAAACTACAACAATCGCTCTTCAAAGGAACCGAGATGCTACTAATTTCCCTGGCTGTAATTGGTTATTGTATGGTGGACTTTGGTCAATTGGTGGTTCTACTGAGAAAAAGAAAATTGTCAAAAACCACCAGATATATAAGACATAATGGCATAACCAGCAACTGTAGAAAAGAAAAATACTATCTTCATAAATTCGAAAGCCCACTCTTTAAAAGGTTACAACTGCCTCTTTAAACACCTCTAGAAGCTATTATAAGAGCTATAAGAGGTCAAATAGATTTTGCATACTATTTTTTAATTTTAAAAGAATGAAATATTAAGTTTTCCAATAAAAGCTTTTTTCATGCTTTTTTCGGTTTAGTGCTCCTTTAAGTAAGCATTAACTGTATAAAAAACTATTCAGTTTTTTCTCCTTGAAGTATAGGAATTGTTGTTATGATTTCATACAATCTGAAATGCAACAATGTCTTTTCAGGTTGTAGGCTATCTGAAAAAAGGAAGAAGATATATATGCACGTGCAATAAAGAGAGGAATCAAGAGGACAGCCCAGGAAATGTTATGTGAAATGAAGAATTTCCCTGGGTTTCTTTCACTGTTGGAGGCTCACTTTGGCTTTTAACATTTCGCATTTACAATTAGAATTATAGCTTGGTTAATAATAATAATAATAATAATAATAATAATAATAATAATAATAATAATAATAATAATAATAATAATAATAATAATGCATAAACAAATAACCAATAAGGAATACATAAATAATTTAGTCACAATGGCTTTGCCTTACATAATAACGAAAGGTCAGCTATTATCTTTATTTGAAAAGTATATTTTCAAAGTAAGTAGCATAGTCCTCTGCTTCAAAACTGACTAAACCAATTAGAGCATGCTTCCAGTTAAGGTCGTCTGTGCTTTTGCAAGCTTCGTTTTTACTCCTTTTGTGAAACTAAATTATTGAATACCCATATTAAGGGTCTTTTTGCTATTATTATGACATCCAAATACAGCACAAACGGGAGGCCTCGCTGCTGGAAGTTGATAAACGGGACAGAGATTAAGTAATACTACAGTATATACATCTAGGTAGGTCAGACCTTGGTCACCGTCTCCGAAAATAGCATGATTATGATGAAACTTTAATTCATGGGCTGCCATTAGGAAAAGCCCTACTTTTGAGTGCAACAAAGTAAATATATTTATACCTTAAGAAGTATTTTTGGGGAACGTATTTTCGCTCGTTGATGAGCCGACCACTCCGAATATAGATAGTATAAAACCTGAAAAAAAAACAAATATTCATAGTGATGAAAATATCTTTATTCATATTGTTATGACATATTTTCGTATAAATCAAAGACATCCATTTATACAAAAAAAAAAAAAAAAAAAAAATCTGGAAATACATTTCCTATTGCAATCGGTAAAGTTTACACTTAGTTAGATAAACGAAAGTCCGGGAAAGGAAGTTTGATTCCACAAAGTTGCCGACCTGAAAATAGTTGCATATAAAACAGAACTTCATCCATTTCAGTGCATTGAACTGCAGTGACTCCAGATACCTCATGCCTATAAATTGATCGCTAAAAATGCTATGAAATTTACGTCTCTCTCTCTCTCTCTCTCTCTCTCTCTCTCTCTCTCTCTCTCTCTCTCTCTCTCTCTCTCGGTGTTCTATAGGTAGGACGATTGAATACTCTGTACTAAATCAGTGGTTAGAAAAATATACCTCAAGCTGGGATGAAAAAAAAAAAAAAAAAAAAAGCCCATCCTCATAAAAATAAAGTTTTGGTCTGAAATGTTTTTTCCAAGGCACCCCCGTAGAGCCACATGTTCATTTGTCTCTATATTTTAAAAGGTTTGCCCAAATTGATCTTATAACGATTTTATTGTTATCCAGTGGATAACATCTACTCTGTAATTGGCATAAACCATTTTAAATTGAAGTTTTGATGATCATCTCCTAAACCTTTTAAATATATATAGTGAAAAGGATTATCCATTTATGCTTCAGTGTGATCTGGATGTGAATATATGCTTACTAAAGGAATTACGTTATTTGCGCCAGTGTACAGTATCATTATATGCATGAAAAGTGGCATTTGGACTTTAAAGAGCCACGAACACACAATTTCTTACTCATCATAAATTTAAGGACAAATAAGTAGACTTGGATCTTCTTCATTATAATACACCATAAGTAACTGTCATCAGCATTGTAATCCTACATGAAATCAATAGGAGAAAAAATTATTAATACCTTTGAATATTGCAATATTCATATGATTCTGTCATCTTATATTTTTTTAAAGATATCGACATAGGAAAATGGATGAAAAAGTTAATTCAGATATATTTGTGGTACAAATCTCAGGAAGATATAAGATCATAATTACTAGAGGAATTCCATATTTTAAGGGGATCTTGTTTTCTTGAATTAACTTCCAAATGTCGAAAACCATTAAACAAAGTACCATAGAAATATATCATATTGCTGTTTACTTTCCTTTAATATCTAAATCCAAACTGATAGTATAAGAATTAGAAAGTGTCAGCTATTGGAACGGGACACCATAATGCGTATATATGTATATATGTATATATATATATATATATATATATATATATATATATATATATATATATATATATATATATATATATGTATACATATATATATATATATATATATATATATATATATATATATATATATATATATATATATGTATACATATATATATATATATATATATATATATATATATATATATATATATATATATATACACACACATATATATATATATATATATATATATATATATATATATATATATATATATATATATAGATATATATATATATACACATATATATATATAAATATATATATATATATATATAGAGAGAGAGAGAGAGAGAGAGAGAGAGAGAGAGAGAGAGAGAGAGAGAGAGAGAGAGAGAGAGAGAGAGAGAGAGAGAGAGAGAGATCCCTTTCTGAGTGTGGATACCTTAACGTGGTGAAAGCGTTTGTGTATTGACTTGATAAGCAGACAGTTCTAGCCAGGGCCATCCATACTAGGTTGGTTTGCTGTAAGCAATCAGACAAAAGTCTCACACAGCCCAGCGTGGTGATGAAAACTGGCCAAACCCCAGACTTGATTGAGGATATGTCTTAGGCATTTGTCCTACAATGGACTGGTATCGGCGGCATTTGTTGTTGTTCTTTTAGATGGATAGATAGATAGATAGATAGTTAGATGGATAGATAAATTATCAGCTGCATTTATTTTGTTCTTGTGGATAGATAGATAGATAGATCGATAGATAGATGAATAGATAAATAGATAGATATCTCAAGAGACTCACTTCTTTTTTTCTAGCTAATGTTAGATCCTCACTGCTTTAATTTCTTCCAGTGTTTCCTTTCATCTACTAGTGGTATTATCAGACCTAATCATGATTAGATGTGTATATAGATGGGTATTTTTTAAATCATTGTATAGAAAAAGCAATACTGGCAATTGACAGTTTGGAAGAGTGAGAAAGTTATAAAGAGCCAGCACATGGCAATTAATCTTGAAAGACCCCTGCCCTTATAAATTGGCTTACCCCTTTTCCTTTATAGCACTCTTGTGGTATTCAAATTCATAATGTAATCCATATATATCACCTCAAATCTAACATTTTATGACACAGAAATATAGGTGTAATTTAACTCAGTATCTTCGGGAATTTATATATGAAGAGCGATCGAGTAAATAATCTTTAATATTTTCTAATAACGGTGAATAACTGTAAGACAGTCATGAAAAAGTAATGTTTTACCAAAATCAACTAATATATCTTAGAGAAAGAGACAACAGAACTAGCACAGGTTTTTCCCTCTGAAAATTAAGGTTTTTTATTTCAGGATTTTCTTTTGTGTAGATGTTTTGAGGTTCTTTATTTACTTATTGTTTCCTCCAAAATAAGTTCATCTCACCAGTCTCACTTGAAGTACTAATATATTGTAATAGTTCACCGTGAAGTGTTCTTCATTTCAGTAATGCTCCTTATTAGAAAATTAGAAGATTAGCTAAAGGGCCACTTGAATAGGAGTCATTCAATGTTAAATATGCTTTAAGGTTTTCTTTATATATCAAAATATTCAGAAAGAAAACTAAGAGATAAAGAAACTTAGACAATTATACAAATAATGAAGCAATATGATTTGAATAGTTTCACAGTCCTATTATCCTTTTTTCTCTACAAATAGTCAACAGAATTACTTTTTTATTACCTCCTGCGAGCTTTGTCATTTTTGACACGAGTCATAAAACGTTTAACCAGTTGATGGAGTAATTTTTTTGTGTTGAATATAAAATCAACTTACTGTGCATGAATTAGAGTTTAAATATATACCGTTTATTTACACTATTTATGTCAAATACAACAATGTTTATGAAATATTATTCTCGACAAATTGGAAATTTCATTTTCATCCAAAAATAAATTATACACTAGATTTATTTGTTCTATGTATTAAACCTTAAAAATACTAGTTATAGTTAACGTATATTATTTTTTATATGGAGGCAAAATGAAATATGAAAGTTCTGATTATTGATAGAGGGTAGCACTTTAGTTGAAGAATATCATGTTACTCGTTATATAAATTCAAGTTTCCAAATATTATCAAAATAGGTTAGGAGTTTAAATACATTAAGCAAATATACAATCCATTTGAGAAAAAAAAAATACATTAAATATATATAAAAAAAAAATTCAAACTATTCCGGTAAGAAATAAGCTAGAACAAAGACCAAACAAAACTTGTTTATTGATTTCTAAGAAGCAACAAAATCATTGTTAGTAACATTTCTATACTGTAAATGTTTATGATGTCTTTTTAAATTTTAGCAAAAGATAAAACAAGAACTTCATTTGCATTTTATTCCCATAAAACACCCAAATGTTATATGACAAACAGACTTTCTAACTCCTTTAAATTTCTGAGAAATATACTCAAATTGGGATTTTTAAAGCAGGAATAAAAATAGTAATTTTCAATTAAGATTCTTTTCAAAGGTGAATCTACCAAATCTCGCACCGAGGTCTTTGTTGGTTTTGGCAAGAGCTTTGTCAAAGAGAAAGGAAAATATTTTTATATTACTCCGAAGAGGAAGGACCATACCTTTACGTGGGGGAAGTTACAATTTTCTTTATGATAATGACTTTTATACGGACTCAGAAATACAGTTCAAGAAATAATAGATGTATCCCCACAATATGCAATAAAATAACTCGCAACTTTTCTATACGATCAAATAATTTACTTTGTGTAAGTAATTCCAAATAAAGTGAATGTGATGTTAAGGGATATTGAGAGAACAAAGATGCACAGTAGGTGTAAATCAATGACAAAACTACCATTATTATTTATGTAGGTTTCATACTGAAGATAGCTTTTTTAATGGCTGTAAACATAAATTCTATAAAATATCTTTTGATCCACTTCGCGAAAATTTCTCCATGTTAAATATATGTATATATATAAATATATATATATATATATATATATATATATATATATATATATATATATATATACTGTATATATATATATATATATATATATATATATATATATATATATATATATATATACATACATATATATATATATATATATATATATATATATATATATATATTTATATATACATACATACATACATACATATATATATATATATATATATATATATATATATATATATATATATATATATATATATATATATATATATATATTCTTGTAATCAACGTCAACACGGACAGTGCCATTGAAATTTCCTTAGAAACCTCTGAACAGAAGTTGTATTTTAATTATGCGTTTTTTTTTTCTGGGAAAACTGAACAGCAGTTCAAGCGGTAACCATACCAAAGATCAGTTAAAGCAGGTACAACACTCGTAAACGGCGATGACGTCATCAAAGCGTACGCGCACTTCCACACCTTTCTTGTTTAAATTCGACATAGTTTTACCAGATCTTGGTCGTACCGATGCTGGTAAGAATCAAGCACACTTTATTTTTTCTTAAAATCATCCCGAAGGTAAATATTTCCCCTTAGCTTAGAAGCGACGATGAGAACTTTTTGAATGACAAGAGCTTTTATATGCTACTAAATTTAAATTCTGATGTGACTAATGTATTTGAAGATACTGTCTGGTAATCTACCTTATCCGCTTCATTAAAGATGATCACCAGACTAGGGTTCAGGTCCCGCTCAAATTCGTTAGGTCCTTTGGTCGCTGCAACCGAGGTATATAGAATAAGGGTATATAGAATAAGGGAGAGAGGTACAGTCACTTTAGTGGCGGGGGGGGGGGGGGTAGTTGTGGGGTATTTCTGTGACGCTCCTGGAGGTCAGGGTGGGAGCGGTTAGGGCAGGTACAACCTTGGGAACAACTGAACATAAGTACCTTGGGTCGAAGGGATTAGGCCTGTCCCTGTCTGTAAGTGAGTGCGATGTCCTTTTCACTCTGTTATCTTGTATACCTTTTGTGTTTTTTTTAATTCATATAGGTCACTGTAATGCACATACAAAATCGTGGAATGGTAATTTTGGATCTCTAATATATAATAGAAACCATAAATTAATATGCTTGATAGGACTTGAAAAATATTCAATTAACATTTGACCTGGTATTTATTTACAAAGACTTATTTACAATTTTACAATACATTATTTGATAAACTAACATAAATATACATAGATAACACATAATAGTTTCTGTTTTCATAATAGAAATGAGAAATATTTAGTAAAAGTAAAAAGATTAAATCTATGGCATTATTTAGTTAATTTATGAATCTTTTTCTTTTTTTGCCTACTTGATATAGTTTGGGCATTTAGAACTCTCATCCTAAAAAACGTCCGACATCTAACAAAAGAAATTATTACTTTAAAAGGCAAGGATACACAATTTTCAATATGGCGTGCCAAGTCGTATAATACTCCATTGCCTGGTCTCAGTGTATTTTCTCCATTGTATGTTTTAAAATTTTTTTCCATTACCTTTAATTTTTCAAAAAAATCAGCACTTGGTTCCGTTAATTTATCATCATGTCGCTCTACTGCACTAATCCAGGTACCTTTCACTTTTTTAAGTTTACATCCTAAGAACTGATAATCTGGAAATTTAGATGCCACATAACTTCCAACATATCGAAGGCCCTCTTCGTCTGCAACATTCTCTAAAGTTCTTTCATAAAATTAATTTTCAAAGTTTTCTGAATCTTCTTCTGGCATCTTCTCATTTTCAGTAGAGGCAAACACCATTGCAGAAATCATAAGCTCTCTTTCAAGATCAGTTTCATTTGAATCATTATTTTTATAGCTTTTCTCTTGACTGAACATTCCTTCCGACATATTTGAAGAATCGCACTCCTTCATCGAGTTACAATTTTTTCCAGTTATAGAGTTTCCTTTGCAAAGTAAATATGACCTTATTCTGTGGATGATCATAAGTTGCACCCATTTGTCTAAGACAGCCAAAAAAAATTTCCAGTCCATCTTGGTTAAGTCTGGAGGTAATTATGTATGATACATCATATTTACTTTTCAACATATCATGCAACCTTGGCAAGGATTTACATGACACAATAAGTCCCTTTTGGAACTGATAAATCTTATTACTTTTCAAAACTCCAATCGTTTCAGCTGTACACTTCATATTGTCAAGGATTTTATTCTGTTCCGACAGTTGCATCCCATAGGCATGTCTACATTTTTTTTTCTCTCATACGGTACCCTTGAATTGAACACATCAAACTAGGAGTCGGCAAGCTTTATAAAGTCCCTTGTACTTTCCCAGTACATGCTCTTCAAAAGTCCCTGACTTCCATAAAAATCTAAAGCTTTAGATGTTGTTTGCGAAAGAAGCTGCACTGCTTTCCTCACATTCATACGTTTTGTACCTGTTACATTACTGTGTTTCTCTGTTAAACAATATGTGGGTTTCAAATCACTTTTACTTCGGTTGACAATTTCCTTAACACATCCAATTAGAACAAAATTTCTATTTTGAAATTCAAAACCTGAATCAAAAAAATTGTTTCTCACTAAATTGATTAAATGAGGAGCATCGGCAAAGACATGAATTTCTCTTTCTGGTACAGAGGGGTTCTCAAATGAAGGATTTTCTATTCCTATATTGAGACTGTTCCATAAACTGATATTAGTAGGACCCATGTCACACACCATAGCCACAACAGGAAAACCGACAGACTTCACTTTTGTAATTACATCAAATAACAGTTCCTTGGTAACCTTGGTATCAAAATTATAATATATTAGTTGTTTCCAAGATTCTGTTATTCCTCTGATTATAATGCACTGTACACGAGATTTAGGATCATAAAGTGCCTTGGATCCTTGGTCATATCACCAGATTTGAGAAACACTACACTCATCAAATGAAATTACACATAAACGACTATATTCTTTCATTTCCTTGCCCTTCTCATTTAGTATTTCAAAAACTGTGTGCAAGATCCTCGGGTCAACAATGATTTTTTATGCCCAACGCCTCAGGGTACTTTCTGAGGGAAGAAGAATCTTGCACTGATCACGTAAGTACCGATAACCTTTAGGACTCAAATTTTTCAATGTTATTGAACGACTAATGACACCATCTGCCCAACGTTTCACATTTCTTCCACTCATAATGTTTTGCACATGTGAAGGAGAAAACTTTTTTTCTAAAAACGCTCTGCAACATGATGCTTCATTTCTCATAATCTGTAAATCCTCCAAAAAAACGTAACCTTTCTTTATCCCACTGCCCTTTCTTTGTAAGGAGATCATTTCTTTCTTGAGTAACGCTGTTCAATTGACTCTGCAACTCTTTTAGTGTTGCTGTATGAACCCTTTCTTCACTTTGAGGATAGTCTTCTACACAGGAAACATTGTTGTAATCATCAAGCTCATTTTCACAACCTGATAACATTTCTGCAATTAAGCGTTTCCGATTTTTCTCTTTTTTCCTTTTCATTCGAGATGTACCAGATACACTATCATCCGAAATGTAGAAAGAAAAACATTTGAATATCTCTCTTTCTCTTACAAACACACACACACACACACACACACACACACACATATATATATATATATATATATATATATATATATATATATATATATATATATATATATATATATATATATATATGTATATATATATATATATATATATATATATATATATATATATATATATATATATATATATATATATATATATATATATATATATATATATATATGCATCAGTTGTCATAAGACTTTGTATTAATATGATCGTGACTGAGGTATGGAATGTGCCAAGTTTTCCCTTTATAGTCTCTTTCTATTAACTATATATGTACACACAAACCCCCATATATAAACACAGATAACAGCTGTTATGAGTGTAAATAGTGTGACTAATTAAAAGAAAAAAGTAAATAGGTTTTTCAAGTAATACTGAAAAATTGAAAAAGAAAGATTACCAACCTTGTGAATGAGGCATGTGAAGTGTTGGGATTGCATTGCTCTTCAGACGTCTGTATTTCATTGCTGGGGCTCGTGATCCAAGAGGTTCCTGTTGCAGGTCTCTCTTATATGCATTTTCTTCAAAATGTTTACTGCATATGCAATGAGTAGTAGGATTAAAGTTGTCCTTTCTCTTACAACGATGAACTCATTTCCTTCTTGTTTCCTCATCACGAGGGAATCGGAAAAAGGATACCTCCTTTTTTTCTACTATTTGAATAACAACCAAATACGGCGCAGTAGTTTGTCATTATTTAAATAATAATCTAGATTATATAAATAATCAAAACTATGGTTTTAATCGAAAAATGTCAAACTAAAGCAGAGATGACTGAAGTGACCTGTGATCGACATTTGAATGAAACGGTAGCTGGATGACTTCTCGCCCTGACATGACCTCCAAGCGACGCGGTTCCTGGGGGGATAAGCCGCAACCCCCCAAAAATGACTCTACCTAGCGCAACCTCACCACCCTTGTGAGCCAAGGGAGCGGGGTTTGGTAGAGCCTATAGGTCTATATGCTGAGTTATCAGCAGCCATTGACTTGCCCTCCCTGGTCCTAGCTTGGGTGGAGAGGGGGTTTGGGTGCTAATCATGTGTATATATGGTCAATCTCAAGGGTATTTTGCTGCTTGTTATGCAATGTAATTGTTCCTCGCCTCATCAGAGAGCTACGCGCATATGGGCGGAGTTTAATGACGTCAATTTTCGGAGACGATGGTGTGACGGCGCCGAGTAAGGGTGTGAACTCAAAGGCAGATTGGAAACGACTGAGTTATATTATTGTGGAACACTCTCCTTATATACAAAACCTCAAGGCAACAGGACATAACAAGTTCACAAGACAGACAATATTACAGAGGAAAAACCAGACAGGAATTTTCATGTTCGTTTTAGTGCGAGGGAGGAGCGAAGATACAAGCATAATATATACAAAAGGAATTATGTACAATTGTGTGAAACACGGTTGGTACATGGCTCCCCCCCCCCCCTAAAAATGACATACTGTACATGTTAAATATGGCGCCCTGATCTAGAGAGGCGAACTGTAGGCGGGTCATCTAGCAGAAGATAAGCAGGTTTTAGACGATCAATGGAGACCCAGTCTTCTTTCCCCCGAATGTTTAGGAGGAATGCTTTCGGACTGCGTCGGATCACAAGGAAAGGGCCCGTGTAAGGGGGCGTTAGTGGTGGCTTGCTGGTGTCGTTGCGCAGGAAGACGTGCGTTGCAGAGTGCAAGTCCGTTGGTATGTGATGCTTCGCTGGGGGCTTGTAAGTCTGGCAGCACGGAGTAAATTTTCCCACGATGTGACGTATGCGCTGGAGATCGTCGGAGGAGTGTGTAGAAGGAAAAAACCAGGCAGGGACGACCAACGGGTCGCTATACACCATTTTGGCTGCCGAGACGTCGAGGGCGTCTTTAGGAATGGTCCTTAGTCCAAGGAGGACCCAGGGAAGCTGAGTAAACCAGTTGCAATCCTTGCAGCGGGACATCAAAGCTGCTTTGAGGGTGCGATGAAAACGTTCAACCATTCCATTGGCAGCGGGGTTGTAGGCCGTTGTCTGATGTAGGGTGATGCCCAGGAGATTCACTAATGACGTCCATAATTGAGAGGTGAAAGTGGTTCCCCTGTCAGAAGTAATATGCTCAGGGATACCGAATCTTGAAATCCATCCAGAGGGTAAGGCCGATGTACATGAGGCGGACGTTGCAGTTTCCATGGGAATGGCTTCAGGCCAACGAGTGGAGCGGTCGATGACGGTAAACAGGTAACGATGTCCTTGTGATGTGGGTAGGGGGCCTACAACGTCGACGTGAATGTGTGCGAAACGACGCTGAGGTTGAGGAAAGGTGCCCACTCCTGAATCCGTGTGTCGATGTACTTTGGAAGTTTGGCAAGAAGTACAGGCACGGACCCAATCCCTAGCATCCTTAGAAATGCCGTGTCAAATGAACTTTGCCTTCAGCAGCTGTGCAGTAGAACGGCACGAGGGATGTGAAAGGCCGTGGATGAAATCAAACACCTGTCGGCGCATGGGAGCAGGAATCCAAGGTCGCGGTCTACCAGTACTGACGTCACAGAGGAGGGTGGTGTTGAAGTCTTCGAGGGGAAAATCCTCCCAACGGAGGGACGTGCAGGATGTCCTACAAGCTTAATACTCTGGATCCTGTCATTGGGCTTCAGCCAGGGCGTTGTAATCCAATCCCAGTTGAATGGCAGCCAACGTGTTTCTTGACAGGGCATCGGCAACGGGATTCATTTTCCCAGGGACGTTTTGGAGGGTGCAATTGTATTCAGCCACGGCGGAGAGATGTCAGCGTTGACGGGCGGACCAGGCGTCAGACTGTCGAGTGAAGGCGTGCACCAGAGGCATGTGGTCTGTGCAAATGACGAAGGGCGTACCTTCTAAGAAATGGTGAATGTGACGGACAGCCAAGTGTACCGCCAGCAATTCTCGATCGAAGGTAGAATAACCCGATTCTGCCTTGGACAGTTTTCTGCTGAAGAAGGCCAATGGGCGGGGCGAGCCTTTGACCTCCTGCTCGAGTACTGCACCAATAGCGACGTCGCTGGCATTGGTGGAGAGAAGGAGAGGGGCGTGTGGGATAGGAAAAGTGAGAGCCGCAGCAGTTGATAGGGCCTTCTTTGCATTGCAGAAGGCTGCTTCTTGAAGGGGACCCCATTTCAGGTCCTTTGGCTTGCCCTTAAGGGAGGCGTAGAGGGGAGCAAGAGTGGCAGCAATGGCTGGCAGAAAACGGTGATAATAGTTGATCATGCCCAAGAATTCATGCAGAGCTTTGACGGTCGAGGGCGTGGGGAAATTCTGAACGGCTGCTACCTTCTCAGAGAGGGGATGGACTCCTTCAGGAGTGATACGGTGCCCTAAGAACGACACTTCGTTGGCGCCAAAGGTACACTTGTCGTACCGGACTACAAGGCCGTTTTGTTGCAGGCGGTCGAGCACGATGCGCAGGTGACGGAGGTGTTCCTCTTTTGAGGAGGAGAACACAAGTATGTCGTCCACATAACATACACAGAAAGGGAGGTCCCCTTAGATGCCATCCATGAGATGTTGAAACGTTGCCCCAGCATTACGAAGGCCAAAACAAGAGTAATTGAAGGTGTATGTGCCAAACGGAGTGGTGATGGCGGTCTTGGGGATGTCTTCTGGGTTCATAGGCACCTGATAATACCCCTTCAGGAGGTCGAGCGTAGAGAAAACCTTCGCTTTGTGCAGTTAGGAGGTTACATCGGCAATGTTTCGGAGGGGGTAGTGATCCGGTTCTGTTTGCATGTTCAGGCGCCTGTAATCCCCGCACGGACGATGTGTAAGGGTGACGACCATGGGCTGGAGGCCTTTTGGCAAAGGCCCATTTTCTCCATTTCAGCGAACGTCTGTTTGGCGGCTGCCAATCGTTCCGGTGCCAGACGTCTGAATTTTGCGAAGACTGCGGGTCCCGTCGTCTTGATATGGTGAGAAATACCGTGCTTGGCAGGAACCGTGGGTGTTTGGCGAAGTTCTGGATGGAAAAATTCCGGGTACGACGTGAGGAGGTGGGCGTAGGCATCCGTGGGTGCGCTGATGTGGAGAGCGAGGTTAGAAGGGGCGGGTTGAAGAGGTGTCGACAAGTACGAGTCTGTGTTGACCAATCGTCGGTGGGCGACATCGACCAGAAGGTGGAAATGAGAGAGGAAATCCGCACCGAGGATTGGCATTGTGACGTCAGCAACGAGAAACTTCCAATTGAATTTACCATTTCCGAACGATAATGTGAGGCTCTCGTAACCGTAGGTGGGTATCGCAGATCCGTTGGCAGCTACCAAGCGGACGTCGGCAGATGTAGACAGACTACGTTGTGCCTTGAAGAGTTTCCTTGGCAAAAGAGAACGACAAGCACCCGTGTCTACCAAAAATCGCACGCCCGTTCCTGCATTCTGTAAAAAGAAAAGATTAGAAACATGGGAGGCCACCGCCACATGCGATGGCCTACTTACACGTTTTTTGGCCACTGACAATATTTGGCACATTTCTTCGCGGTTGCCCCGAATCTGAAGTGGTAGTAGCAAACTGCGGCGGATGGGAGGTAGTAAGTGGCTGTAGAAGTCGTTCGTTGGGGCGCGAGCGATTGGTGGGTGGTGGGCGGCTTTGTTACCACTTCGGCACGTCACGGGGTAGGCGTGTATGTCCTACGGCATTCATGTCAGCTTTGGTTAACGTTGAATAGGCATCCTCGTCGTCAGGGGTGGAGGCGTTGATGGAGGTCTTGACGTGGCTGTCCATAAGGGCGTCGGCTTTGGTCATCAAGTCCTTTATGGGTAAACTATCGACATCGGGTATGGCAGCGCGCACAGGTTCAGGTAAACGGCGTATCCAAAGGGCATGGAGTAGGTTCACCTCACGAGGAGAGCCATCTGCGGCAGGTGGAAGGCGAGCGATACTGGTCATTTCCCTGAGGGCAAGCGAAGCCCTTTGGTCCCCCAACGGTTGTTGCGAGAGCTGAAAAAGCTTTGCTATACGGGTCGGCTGGCGACGGCGAGTACTGCTGCAGAAGGTATGATTTGAGGGCGTCATACGCTATTGGGGTGTCTCCTTGTTCAAAAAGCCAGTCGGATATTTCTGGGAAGGTGTCCTCGGGTATCGCCGCGAGAACATAATCCGCTTTGGTGGTTGAGCGAGTCACGCCCCTGATACGAAAGTGGACTTCAGTGCGTTGAAACCAAGCGAACGCTTCTCCGCTGGCGAACAGTGAAAGTTTCAAGTGGGCGGCCGCAGTGCCAACTGCCGGAGTAGAGTCAGCCTCCGTCATAGTACCAACGATGGAGGGGCGAGGGAGGTGGGGGTGGAAGGCAGTGGGAGCGAGTCGACTTCTGGGGTCACCAATGTGACGGCGCCGAGTAAGGGTGTGAACTCAAAAGCAGATTGGAAACGACTGAGTTATATTATTGTGGAACACTCTCCTTATATACAAAACCTCAAGGCAATAGGACATAACAAGTTCACAAGACAGACAATATTACAGAGGAAAAACCAGACAGGAATTTTCATGTTCGTTTTAGTGCGAGGGAGGAGCGAAGATACAAGCATAATATATACAAAAGGAATTATGTACAATTGTGTGAAACACGGTTGGTACAATGGCCGAGGTTTGACTTGATCAGAGGTATATAGTATTACTTGATCTCTGTCCCTTTTATTACCTTCTATCAGAAATGCCTTCCATTTGTGCTGTATTTGGATGCCATAATAGTAGCAAAAAGACCATTAATATGGGTATTCATTAATCTACTGTAGTTTCCCAAAAGGAGAAAAAACGAAGAATAAATAGTGCATACTTGTAAACGCACAGACGATGTTAACTAAAAGCATGCTCTAATTTGTTCAGTCCATTTTAAAGCAGAGGACTATGCAGATAACATGAAGTACCGACTCCTGGGAATTGAAAAACCCCAAAATCCACGTGCACCGAAGGAAGAGGCTGTGCCAACCCTTTTTTACCCATTGGTGAGTTACAAGTTGAACAATTTGCCAAAATCCTACATTATACATTTCTTCCCTTTGACTAATTTTCCTAAAATATTTCGCCGTGTGTAACACTTAAATTACGAAAATTACAAAGACTATCAAAAGAAGTTCTCTGCCACTGTCTTCAAGAGGGAGCCAAAGCAAAAATAGAACAAAAATATTAGGTAAAAAAGAAGTATTTGATATTTTGAACCTTTTGTGATTTATGTTAAGTATGACTCCAAATTTGAGTCGGCGTGATATAATGAAATAAGAGAGCTATATGACGTCTAATAGAAAAAAATAAAAAAATAAATAATTCCAAATATATCCTACTGGCTTTATTATTTTTGCTAGATTTACGAAATTTGTCATGGATGTATTTAACATAAAAAATATATCAGTAAATTTTTTGGGGGAGGCGTATTTCCCAAAACATAATGAAATATTATGCTCACAAGATGGCGGTCCACAATGATGTCATGGAAATCTAGGATATTTTTTTTTTCTTTTTATTTGATTCCAGATAACTCGGTCAATTTTCAATTTGAAAAAAAAAAAAAACAATATCTCTGCATATATCTACAACTAATATAAATTTTCATAAAAAGTTTCAAGTAATTATGTAAAATCTTCCATTTTTTATGAGTAGTTGGAGTACAAAATCTAGTTTTTTGGCTACGGACGTTTAAGTTCAGAAATACTTGTAACATACTTATTTCTTTCTTGAAACTTTTAATTTCCAACCATAAAACTCATGTTATTATTATTATTATTATTATTATTATTATTATTATTATTATTATTATTATTATTATTACTGGCTAAGCTACAACCCTAGTAGGAAAAGCAGGATGCTATAAGCCAAGGGGCCCCAAAAGGAAAAATAACTAAGTGAGGAAAGAAAAAAGGAAAATTGAAGAATTTTAAGAATAGCAACAACATTAGAATAACCATTTCCTATGTAACTATAAAATCTTTAACAAAATAAGAAAGAGAAATTAGATAGAATAGCATGCCTGAGTGTACCCTTAAGCAAGAAAACTCCAACTCAGGACAGTGGAAGACCATGGTACAGAGGCTATGGCACTACCCAAGACTAGAGAACACTAGTTTCACTTAATCATATAATAATACTGCGGGCAGTTAATCAATCATTTTGAAAAAAAATATTCGTAACCAATTAGGGGCTGAAACTTACCATGAGGTTACTTCTAGACACCCCTATAATTTTCGTCTTGATTATATTTTCAACCTTTGCTGGCAAATTGCTTCACTGCCGAGGGTTTTTCTTTTTTTATTTATCAGTAGGTGCTTTCTCTTTCCCCAATGGCACTCCTTACCAAAAGAACAAATGGCACTATGGAAGTGGTGCCATTCCGGGACCGTAAGTCTCTCCCTCTTTAGCAATAGTACGATCTTCTTCCTGAAATTTCCTTATTTTTCTTGTTTTTGCCTCTTCTTTATTGCTTTCTTTTCTTATAGCATCACACATGCTTTTTTATCACGTTCTTCACGTGCTTCCTTGTAGAACCTCCCTGTGGCTGTCTGAACTTGCCGGATTCCATGGTTAAATTTTACCACTGCACAGTATATGCCAAAAAGAAACACACACACAAAAAAAAAATGGTCAAAGAAAGTGTAAATAACAGTAAATAACAGATCACTTCAGGAGCAAAAGTACCATAACCGTTGGGAAGCAAAATACTACTAATATCCCTGGCTGCAATTGGTTATTGTATGGTGGACTTTGGTCAATAAATGGTTGTACTAAGAAAAAAAATGTCAGACCCCCAGATATATATGCCATAATGACATAACCAGCAATTGTAGAAACAAAACATAAAATCTTTATTACCAAGGTGCATACATTAGAAAGTGTCACGCCCACTCTTTAAAGGGTTACAACTCTGTCTGTTTAAACACCTCTACAAGCTATTATAAAAGCTATAAGAGCTCAAATAGATTTTTCATACTATCTGTTAATGTTAAAACTTTTTTTTTATGTTTTTGTTTTCAGTTTAGTGTCTCGTTAAGTAACCATTAAAAAAAAATAAAAAAATAAAAAATATTCAGTTTTTGGTTCTTTAGATATAAGAATTGTGATTTCATAAAACCTGAGATGCAACAATGTCTTTTCGGTTAGCAGTGTATCTGGAAAAGAAGAAATTAGATATACACGAGCCATAAAGCAAGGGGTCATGAGGACAGCCAAGGAAATGTTATGTGATATGAAGAATTTCACTGGGTTCTTTTCACTGTTGGAGGGTCACTTTAGCTTTTAATAATAATAATAATAATAATAATAATAATAATAATAATAATAATAATAATAATAATAATAATAATAATAATAATAATAATAATAATAATAATACATAAATGAATAACCAATAAGGAATACATAAATAACTTAGTCCCAATGACTTTTTTTACAATATAACGAAAGGTCAGCTATTATCTTTATTTGAAAAGTAAATATCCAACGTCATCAGCATAGTCCTCTACTTTAAAATTTACTGAACAAATTAGAGCATGCTTCCATTTAACATCATCTGAACGTATGCAAGCAAGCACCATTCTTCGTTTTTTCTCCCTTTTTGAAACTAAAATATCGAATACCCATACTAATGGTCTTTTTTGTTATAACTAGGGCATCTAAAATACAGCACAAACGGGAGGCATGGCTGCTGGAAGTTAATTAACGTGACGGAGATCGAGTAGGTCTACCCCTTGTCAGGTCAAGCCTCAGCTATCGTCTCCGGAAATTGGATGATTATTATGAAACTTTGATGTATGGTTTGCATAAGGAAAACCTTTAGTTTAAGTACAACAAAATGAAAATATTTACACCTTAAGAAATATTTTTGGAAAGGTATCCTTGCATCGTGTTACTACGTATACCTATCATAGTTAGTGCTGTCAGAGGAGACTGCTCATAGCGTGACATCATGCGCAGAGGGAATGTATTTTCGCTCACTGATGAGTCGACCTCTCCGATTATACTTAAAGGACTTTATATCGGCCTTTAACCCTTTAAAACCCTGCCGGTCCATACTAATTCTATAAGATCAACAGCCAGGCATCAGGAGTAAAAGCCGAAGAGACAGTTTGTCAATCGCCTTAAACCCAATCCGTCACCCTGCTGCCAGTAACTTCATCGAGATTTAGGGGTACATTTCCTCCACATCCAAAGCTCTCATTACTCTACCAAGTTTTTCATCGCCTATATGAGTATAACCGTTGGCAAACACAGATTGCTAAGATATACCGCCTAACACGGTATCACTTGACTTACACATGGAAAATAATGATTACGAATTCCTCAAAAATTTAATGCCCCGGTTGATAAATACGTTCATCAATTAGCGAGCCATAATATAAGTGTTCCCATCTACTCAAGTAAGGAATCAATAAGACTTTTTCCATCATGTTTCCTGATAAGAGATACCATCATATATTTCTTGGTATTTAAACAAGGAACGCGATGCCTCTGATATCCTATTATCGAAAGTTGATATAACGTTCAAGGGAAGAGTAATCAGCTTTACTTGGAAGAGGAGTCGCCTGATTATATAATCATGGTTTATAGAAAGGATCTTCTTCTGCATACTTCACTGAATCCAGGTATTCACGAACTCAACTCTAACAACAGTGTATTATCTGCAGCTCTTTTAGGAGATGGGCACTCTGAAATCAAACCATTGTTCTCTAGTCTTGGGTAGTGCCCTAGCCTCTAGCCCATGGTTTTCCACTGTCTTGGGTTAGAGTTCTGTTGCTTGAGAGTACACTCGGACACACTATTCCATCAAATTTCTTTTCTTGTTTTTATAGCTTATATAGGATATATTTATTTTAATGTTTTTATTCTTAAATATTTTATTTTTCCTTGTTTCCTTTCCTCACTGGGCTATTTTCCCTGTTGGAGCCCCTGGGCGTAAAGCATCGTGTTTTTCCAACTAGGGTTGTAGCTTAGCAAGTAATAATAATAATAATAATAATAAAAATAATAATTACAACAATAATAATAATAATAATTTCATAACAAATGTCGATGAAAATCCTGATAGAGATTCACAATTCCTTTTAATCTCATTTGAAAAAGAACGATAACAATGAAGCTAATAGATTTC
>NC_090742.1:112790051-112792551 GCF_036898095.1 Palaemon carinicauda
AATATATTTCAAGCATAACTGTTTTGATGAAAGGCTGATACCAGTCAATTGTTTAATTTCCATTAACAATAACAATATAAAAAGTTAAAGGTAATGACAGGTAACGGTGTCTGGTGTCAGTTTCATCACAATAGATACTCATCAGAACGTCAGCAGGGCTAGCCTAACGCCCCACTATGGTGCCCAACTACAGTAGCGGCCACCCCAGTAAACAGACTAAACTTACGGTCCATAGCTGTGACCGATCTGCTGCCATGCAAATGCAAGGAGAACACGTTACCTCTCTACTATCCAAGAGACTAAAAAAATGAAAATTCTGTAACTATCGAAAAGGAAGGTTTAGAAAGTTTGTCTACTAAAGCTGAGAGAGAGAGAGAGAGAGAGAGAGAGAGAGAGAGAGAGAGAGAGAGAGAGAGAGAGAGAGAGAGAGAGAGAGAGCAATCAACCTTATATCTCAATCCTAAACTAGAAAGTGTACGGCAATGAAAAAATCTAGAGAACAGCCTAGTTAAATTTAACGAGTGAGTACAAGTGTACAGTTCTTCTTTTATTTATACATAGAGTTTTGACTTACTAATTACTCACATCTTCTGCTACTTATATGATTTACCATTCCTTCTGCATTGTAACTAAGTCTAAACTGTATTTTATATTAATTGATTGCCTGTTTATTTGTATGTATATATAACACTCACTGGATATATCTTCCCTTCCTGAGTGGGGATACCTTAACGTGGTGAAAGGGTTTTTGCATCGCCATGATCGGCAAAGTTATACTAGTCAGGGCCACCGTACTAGGTTGGTTTTCTGTGGGCGATCAAACAAACCTCTCCCACCATCATTAATCTGCACTAGGCAGCGTGGTGATGAAAACTGGCCAAATCCCAGACGGGAATTTCTATGTCTTGAGCTTTTGTCCAACAGAAGCCTAAAAGCAGCTGCATTTGTTGTTGTTGGAAATATCTTATACGGCCAAGAGTATATTCTAGTGCATATTTGCATGTTTGCATTTAAATACATATAAAAAAATCGTGAGTTTCAACAATAATTGATATTAGAATTTCACTAAAGCCATTTCCCGATTAAGAAATCAAGCGAAATCAGGTCACTCTTTAGGTACGGGTTCGGGATCTAATTAAAAGTTATATTTTTTTCAGATTTTTTTTCTTTCCGTAACGATTCCAACGATATATCATTATCCTTTCTTCGTGGTAAACAGTGCCTGGTGTAAATATACACTGTTTTATAAAACATGGTTTAGGCGTATACTTCATTCCCTAGCAACATGGGAGTTGTATTCTTGGTAGAAATTAAATTCGTATGACCCTCACCTCCTCAAAGACATTAAGATGTTGTTTATCTACCATGGCACTTGCCACAATTTCGGGAGGTAGCCGACATCCTAAAAGAAACAAAGGGTGATTTTTCCTCTTCTTTTCTCCTTGTCTGACGAGCGGTTCAGACGAGTTTGGTTGATACTACTAAGTGCCACAGCTCACCTTTCCTGTATATTTGTTTCTGAGAGATATTGAGATAATAGTTTTTATAATATCAATTATTTCTATTGTTTTATCACCATCATCGTCTTCATTAAAAAGATTAGTACCAACTTTTCATCAAACAATGTTCTATTTTTAGTGTTTTCCATACATGGCATACATTATGGCGAAGTTAATTCACTCTTGAACACAAAAACACTGAGATACAAGATTTGCAGTAATACTGGGTAGAAAATGTCAAAACTAGTACACATCAGAAGTTAAAACAAATGTTTGTGTTGTGGTAGCCTATTACAAACGTCCCTGCCTTTCAGTGTGTTAGACGGGAGTTGGAGACTTGTTTAAGCGTGATAGTTCCTGTAGTGTCTGTAATCTCACCCTCGTTACAAGCCAGGGATTGTATTATTTAGGGAGGTAACAGTTCTGCCTGCTGAGTCATCAGCAGCCATTGCCTGGTGCTATCTAGTCCTAGCTTTATGTAGAAGGGTCTTGGCTGCTATTAATTTGAATATAGGGCCAGTCTGTTGGGCATTGTCCTTTTACTTGCTGAAAACTTTAGTGTTGCTAATGTCTTTAAATGCCAATTCTGCGAAAAATTATAAACAACATAAAAAATACATTTAATGATTAAAAAAAATGATACTTATGATAAGTTAATATTTTTTGCTTTTGAAAATTATCAATTAATCATTTAAATGTCTAAATCTGTTATTTATCATATTCTTTGTTGATGCTAGCGGATAAACTACCACTAATTTGATTTTCTTTACTTCAGCATTTCCTAAAAATTGTGACGAATAATTATCAGTAAAAAATATTAAAAAAGAAATAAAATGCAGAAGAAAGAATGGAAGTGTTTTAGGCAAAATCATTTCATTGATTATATGATACTGAAATAAAAGTATTTCATTCTTTGTTGTTTTGGAATAATTATTCAAAATTATGTTATCATTTTCATGTGATATTACAATTCTTTTAGAAGTATATATAAACATGTCTAA
>NC_090742.1:112806319-112818819 GCF_036898095.1 Palaemon carinicauda
CTTATAGCCTGCACAATATCTGCTTCAGTAATATCTATATCCGTTAGATATTCAATATTTTCTTCTCTCATTTCTGTTTCATTATTCTCATTCGCAATTCTTGGCGTGAATTCACTCATATTTTTTCTGCTAATATGTTGCATATTTCCTTTTTGTATTCGTTAACCATCCTTCAATTCTTAGAGGGCTTATTTCTAATCTCCCTTTATTCATCTTTTTTGCATAAGAGTAAAGTACTTTGGAGTTTTTCTTAATATTTTGAAGTGTCCTTTCTGCTAAGTCCCCTTTTTCATTTTCTTTTGATTGCCTAATCTTTTGTTCTGCATTTTGTATCTTACTTTTTATATCCATCATTTTACATACTTTTTTTCTTTTGCAAGATTTTTCTTCCACTTTCTAATTTTCTGAAATAAGACCCTTCTGTCTCTTGGTATGCATGTCTGATGGTTATTTTTTTTCTTTCGGTACATATTTTTCAACAATATTCTCCAGTATATTGTATCGTATATCCGTATTTACCTATATATTATCACTTATGAATACATTTTCCAATCTTTGTTCCATTCTTCATTTATTTCTGACCATTTTATATTTTTTCTAAAAGAACTATATTTTCCATATCCTTCCCATCGTTTTGTGCTTTGTTTATCTCTGCGTTCACTTGCTTTGGAATAGACTATTAATTCTCTGACATTGTGGTCTGAAATTCCCGTGTTATACACTAATATTTCTTTAACATATTTCACCTCATTCAAAAATACTAAATCTAGGACATTGTCCTTTCTTGTTAGAATGTGGTTTATTTGTTGCATATTATGTTCTAATAGCATATCTTGAAGCTTTTCAAATTTTCTCTTATCTTCTGCACTACTATTACTGTCCCTTTTATTTGTATATATACAACAACTTTCTTCCATCCGTTCTATCCAATCCACGAAAGGAAAGTTAAAATGTTCGGATAGGAGCATATTCCAGTCTTTATGGTTTTTACATATATTATATATTTTTTCTATTATTGTGTCAAACATTTTAGTATTTTGGCGTATGTAAACTACAATGTTCACTCATTTTTCATATTTAAATTCGACCACAATCATTTCCCATGACTTTTCCTTGATTTATGTCTCTTCCATATATTGCGGTTCCCACTTGATTCCTATTTGTTCTGTCTGATCTATATGTTTGGAAACCCTTTATCTGGTCATAACTGCCAGTCTCTTGGGAAATCCATGTTTCACTTATATCTAATTTATCTTTTTTTTTCAATTTAGGTTAGTTCTTCTAAGAACTCTATTTTCCTTTTAGAGTTACTCTTGACTAAACCCTGTGCATTCACCACTATGATGGTTTGTGTTTCATCCCTATTATCTAATATTGGTGAAAATATGGATTCTCCCATGTTTCGTTCCTGTTCTGATATGATGTTCTTTTCTTCATTTCCAGGAATTCTGCCGTTAAAAAATCCAACTTTTCTATTATATATGCTCTTTAGCCTTCATATTTATTTTTGTGGGTATACCTGCAATTATCCCCATATCTGCACCAACCCCTGGTATTAGAGATGCATTCTTTCTAGTTTGGCTCTCATTGTTCATATTTGTGTTGAAAGGCATCATACCTTGGGGCCTTTTGTGCATAGCGCAGTATATGCTTGGCTTGTTTTTTGTTTCTTTTTTACTTCATTTTTGCTTTCATTTTTCTTGTCTGTTTGCTTTTGAGTTTTTTGACTTCCAATCATGTTTCCAGGATGCATATTTCAAAATTTTTTGTTGAATTTGCATCCTTTTTCTTCCTTCAGGTTTTTTGCATATTTTTGGATTGAGGTCTCTGCATTTGTCTCTATATATGTCTAAATATGCACATTTAGCATATATATCATAATTATGGCTTATCTTTGGATGCTTGTAGTAGCATCTTTCACCAAATCTGTAATTCCCTCTTTTTAGTAAATTGCAGACTATATCTTTCTTTTCTTGTTTTCTTTTTCTTGCTTTTCCCTAAAAGTATGTAGGTTTTTTTTTCCATCTGATAACTTATTTCTTCGTAAGTATGTTGCTGAATGGCATCATATATTGTATCAATTAATTCATCTTCATCCTTACATATATCCTGTTCATTTTTCTCTTCTTCTTCTTCCTCTTCTTCATCTTCAACTATTTGCAGATTCAGTCTCGACTTACTATAATTATATTTTCTATCCAGACTAAGCATGTTGAGCAGGATACCTTTGAGTCTTTATTATTTATTTTTGTTGTACTTGACCGCAAGTAGGGTGTGTTGGTACATGACATGCATCCATTTACTAATCAGTTGATGTGGATTAATAATGCTGAAGAGAGAGAGGGAGGAGGATATAGATATAGATATATATATATATATATATATATATATATATATATATATATATATATATATATATACATATATATATATATATATATATATATATATATATATATATATATATATATATATATATATATATATATATATATATATATATTTATATACATATATATATATATATATATATATATATATATATATATATATATATATATATATATATATATATATATACAGTCATATATAAATATATAAATATATATATATATATATATATATATATATATATATATATATAAATATATATATATATATATATATATATATATATATATATGTATATATATATATATATATATATATATATATATATATATTTATATATATATATATATATATATATATATATATATATATATATATATATATATATATATATATATATATAAAGAGAGAGAGAGAGAGAGAGAGAGAGAGAGAGAGAGAGAGAGAGAGAGAGAGATTATTACAAAGTCATGATGAATGTACCTGGTGAAGGAATGCTTTATATCAACCCCTTTGACTCACTTCACAATTATCAAACGATCTGTACCTATCGTCTCTGAAACTAAAAATATGAGTGAACAACAATAATGTTTATATGAAATCATGTATATTTCATGGACAAGCATTAACAAAATATTTGCTAAATAAATAGAGTGTAACTGTGATATACTGGCAAATAAGTAACCTGAATAGGGAATAGATATATATAACACCACACGCTCTTATTGAAGACATCGACTGCCTTGTATGATTAACGATTGTCAAGAAGGAATTAGAGTCTTTGTAATTGAAATATATTGCATTGAATCTTAGATAGCGAGCAACTGCAGGGGAGAGCTATTGTTTCTAAAACGAGGAAGGCACTAAATAATTGATATTGAATACAAATGCATAATAAGCTAGGAATATATCAGTGCAAGCAGTACGGCTACCAGTGAACACAAAATATTTATTTGAATACGCATTGAAACATATCTTTTCTTCTAGTTTTTGTACGCAAACTTTGATGTCGATCAAACCGCTGCTCGACGCGGCCTGCCCTCCTTTCCGCCCCCTGCAACTGGTTCCTCTGCCCTCCAAGGGTAGCGGAACCGCCATCCACCCTTAGGGCAGATATATTCCGGGGAAGAGGAATGTTGTTGCAGAAGGGCGTTCTTTACATATATTCGATATTTTATATTACCCTTCATTTTATTATA
The DNA here is from genome assembly GCF_036898095.1 of Palaemon carinicauda. Classification (NCBI taxonomy): domain Eukaryota; kingdom Metazoa; phylum Arthropoda; class Malacostraca; order Decapoda; family Palaemonidae; genus Palaemon; species Palaemon carinicauda. The sequence continues at coordinate 112,809,910 of NC_090742.1, forward strand.
ATTTTTATTTTACCCTTTCATTAAGTGGTTTATCTTTTAAATTCTCGTAAAAAAAAATATTCCAATTTTTCTCTTGTTATGAAAGATTTGATTTTGGGAAGGATTATGTTCCAACACTTTGATGTAATTCGCGTTCAATAACTATTAAGAGACATTTGAATTCTCTTAAAAATATGGAATGTAATATGGTTTAGATATATATATATATATATATATATATATATATATATATATATATATATATATATATATATATATATATATATATATATATAAATATATATATATATATATATATATATATATATATATATATATATATATATATATATATATATATATATATATATATGTATATATATATATATATATATATATATATATATATATATATATATATATATATATATATATATATGTATATATATATATATATATATATATATATATATATATATATATATATATATATATATATATATATATATATATATATATATATATATATAATATATATATATATATATATATATATATATATATATATATATATATATATATATATATATATATATATATATATATATATATATGCATATATATATATATATATATATATATATATATATATATATATATATATATATATATATATATATATATATATATATATATACAGGCAGCAATCCACAGCCGTGGTCAACCAGTAGTGATGTCGCAAAGGAGGGTGGTGTTGGGGTCGTCGAGGGGGGATGTCTTCCCAACGGAGGGATGTGCAGGATGTCCTACATGCTCGATACTCTGTATTCTGTCGTTGGGCTTCAGCTAAGGCGTTGTAATCCAATCCCAGTTGAAGGATGGCCAACATGTTTCTTGACAGGGCCTCCACAACGGGATTCATTTACCCAGGGATGTATTGAAGGGTTTAATTGTATTCAGCCACAGTGGAGAGATATCGTCGTTGACAGGCGGACCAGGCGTCAGACTGTCAAGTGAAGGCGTGCACAAGAGGCATGTTGTCTGTGCGAATGACGAATGGATTACCTTCTAAGAAGTGGCAAAAGTGACGGACAGCTAAGTGCACCCCCAGTTATTCGCGATTGAAGGTAGAATAAACCGATTCTGCCTTGGACAGTTTTCTGCTGAAGAAGGCCAATGGGTGGGGCAAGCCGTTGACAACCTGTTAGCATACTACACCAATAGCAACGTAGCTGGCATCGGTGGAGAGAAGGAGAGGGGCATGTAGAACGGGAAAAGTAAGAGCAGCAGCAGTTGATAGGGTATTCTTTGTGATGAAGAAGGCCACTTCTTGAATGGGCCCCTACTTCAGGTCGTTTGGCTTGCCATTGAGGGACCCGTAGAGGGGAGCAAGAGTGTCAGCAATGGCTAGCAGAAACCGGTGATAATAGTTGATCAAGCCCAAGAATTCCTGAAGAGCTTTGACAGTCGAGGGCGTGGGGAAGTTGTGAACGGCTTCTACCTTCTCAGGGAGGGGATGGACTCCTTCAGGAGTGATGGGGTGCCCTAAGAATGACACTTTGTTGTCACCAAAGGTATGCTTTTCGTACCAGATTACAAGGCTGTTTTATTGCAGGCGGTCCAGCACATTACGCAGATGACGGAGGTGTTCCTCTTTTGAGGAAGAGAACACAAGTATGTTGTCCACGTAACATACACAGAAGGGAAGGTCCCCTAAGATGCCATCCATGAGACATTGAAAAGTGGCCCCATCATTATGAAAGCTAAAACAAGAGTAATTGTAGGTTTATGTACCAAAGGGAGTGGTGATGGCAGTCTTGGGGATATCTTCTGGGTTCATAGGCACCTGATAATACCGCTTCAGGAGGTCGAGTGTGGAGAAAACCTTTGTTTTTTTTCAGGTAGGAGGTCACGCCGGCGATGTTTGGGAGGGGGTAGTGATCCAGTTCTGTTTGCATGTTCAGGCGCCTGTAATCCCCACACGGACAGAGGTAGCCGTCCTTCTTCAGGATGATGTGTTAGGGTGACGACAATGGGCTGGAGGCCTTTTGGAAAAAGCCCATTACTGCCATTTCGGCGAACGTCTGTTTGGCGCCTGCTAATCGATCTGGTGCCAGGCATCTGAATAGGGGGAAGACTGGGGGTCCCGTCGTCTTGATATGGTGATAAATACAATGTATGGCAGTAGCCATGGGCGTTTGGTGAAGTTTTGTACGGAAAATCTCCAGGTATGTTGTGAGGGAGTGACCATAGGCATCCGTTGGTGCGCTGATATGGAGAGCGAGGTTAGAGGAGGTGGGTTGAAGAGGTGTCAACAAGTACGAGTCTGAGTTAACCAATTGTCGGTGGGCGACATCGACCAGAAAGTGGAAATGAGAGGAAATCTGCACCAGGATTGGCAATGTGACGTCAGGAATAGGAACCTTCCAATAAAATTTGCCATTTTCCAATGATAAGGTGAGGTTCTCGTAACCGTAGGTAGGTATCGCAGATCCGTTGGCAGCTACCAGGTGGAGGTAAGCAGACTTAGACAGACTACGTCGTGTCTTGAAGAATTCCTTTCGCAAGAGAGAACAACAAGCACCAGTGTCCACCAAAAATTGCGTGCCCGTTCCTGCATCATGTAAAAAGAAAAGATTAGAAACACAGGAGGCCACTGCCATGAGCGATGGCTTACTTACACGTTTTTTGGCCATTGACAATCCTTAGCAAATTTCTTTGTGGCAGCCCCAAATCTGGAGTGGTAGTAGAAAAACTGCGGCCAATGGGTGGCAGTAAGTTCCTGTAGAAGTCATTGGTTAGGGCGCGAGAGAGTGGTGGGTGATGGGTTACTTTGTCGTCGCTCCGGCACGTCATGGGGTAGGCGTCTGTGACCTACGGCATTCACGTCAGCTTCGGTTGACGTCGAATAGGTGTCCTCTTCGTCAGGATAGGAGGCGTTGATGGAGGTCTTGAAGGCCGTGAAATAGCTGCCCATAAGGGCATCGGGTTTGGTCATCAAGTTCTTTATGAGTAAACTATCTACATCGGGTATGGCAGCGCGTACAGGTTCGTGTAAACGTCGTGCCCAGAGGGCATGGAGTAGGTTCACCTCACGAGGGGAGCTGTCTGTGGCAGGTGACAGGCGAGCGATACTGATCTTTTCCCCGAGGGCAACGAAGCTTTGCTATGCGGGCGGCTGACGATGGCGAGTACTGCTGCAGAAGGTATGTTTTGAGGGCGTCATATGCTATTGGGGTGTCTCCTTGTTCACAAAGCCATTTGGAGATTTCCGGGAGGGTGTCCTTGATTATCGACGCGAGAACATATTCTGCTCTGGTGGTTGAGCGAGTCATGCCCTTGATGCGGCACTGGACTTCTGCGCACTGAAACTAAGCAAATGCTACTCCGCTGGCGAACACCAAAAGTTTCAATGGGGCGTCGCCAACTTCCAAGGAGTCTGCCAGAGTAACAGTGAGGGGGGGGGGGGGGGGCGGGGGGAGAAAGTCGACTTCGAGGGTCACCAATGTGATGGGCCAAGAGTAGGTTGTGACTCAAAGGCGAGATGAAAGCAACTGAGTAACTTTATTACACACTAGGTCCCAATAAGAAGGTCACAAAATACAGACATGCTATATCTTGTCAAACTGGGGACTCTATATATATATATATATATATATATATATATATATATATATATATATATATATATATATATATATATATATATATATATATATATATATATATATATATATATATATAGAGTCCCCAGGTACCCATTCTGATATTTTTAGCGTCCATTTATTATCTATCATTCTCAGTATATGTACTGCCCATGTCCATTCTTTTTCTTACATGTTGTTAGAATATCCTCAACTTTAGTCTGCTCTCGTATTCATATTCCAATTCTCTTGTCTCTTAGTAATATTCCCATCATTATTCTTTCCCTTTCTTTATGAGTAGTAACTAGCCTATGTTCTAAGTCTTTAGTAAGATTCCAGAGTTTTTATGTACAAGTTAATACTCTTATGACCATCTGATTAAATACTTTTCATTTTAGAGCGAGTAGCATTTTACTTTTCATAATATATATGTATATATATATATATATATATATATATATATATATATATATATATATATATATATATATATATATATATTACTAAAAGCTCTCTATCCTCTACCTATCCTTCTATTAATTTTTTTTTTCATGTCCTTGAGTAATGTCTGCCCTTAGTACATATGTTCATTAACAAATCTCTGGGGGTTCGTCCATAACCATTATTTGTTGTCTCTCCGGATTTTCATTGAACATTAGGTAAGTTTTACTTAAATTCATTTTCAGTCCTATATTACCTCTTTCTCTATTAAAATCTTCTATCGTGCTCTACAATCCTTCCAATGATTCACTAAGCAGAACTACGCTATTTGCAAATCATGTTCTTAAGTTATTCCTCACTAATATTAATTCCTATATTTTCCTAATCTAAATCCTTAAAACTTTTTCTAAGCATGCTCTAAAGAAATTAGGAGAGTAGGGGTCTCCCTCTATTACTTCTTTCTCAATCAGAATTTTCCCACTATCATTATGTAATTTTAGGATTTCTTTACTTCCCATAGAGATATCTTCACGTGTTCTAACATAAGACTCCTACTGTTGAGGTTTGGATAGAATCAAAAACTTATTAATAGTTTATAAATGCCATATATAGTGGTTTGTCATACTCTCTGGATTTTTCCATCAACTGGTTAATTACATGGATATGGTTAGTTGTTGAATACTTGCTTCTAAAGCTTATATGCTCCCTTAGTTGATTGGTGTAAATATTCCATATTCTAGAGAGTGAACTTATTGGGTGGTAATTTCTAAGTCCTTTTGTTCCGTTTTTGTGAATTAGTATAATAATAAGATTTTTCCAAGCTATACGTATGGAACATCTGTCATTTTGTGTAAAGTTCAGCCAGTTCTACTACTAAAGAATATCCTCCATCTATTATTAAATCTATTGTTAGGCCATGTTCTCCTGCTTCTTTGACTATCTTTTATTATTATTATTATTATTACTATCCAAGCTACAACCCTAATTGGAAAAGCAAGATGCTATAAGCCCAGGGGCTCCAATAGGGGAAAATAGCCCAGTGAGGAAAGGAAATAAGGAAATAAATAACTGAAGAGAACAAATTAATAATAAATCATTCTAAAAAAAGTAATGTCAAAAGAAGATATATCATATATAAACTATTAACAACGTCAACAACAAATATGTTATATATAAACTATAAAAAGACTCATGTCCGCCTGGTCAACAAAAAAGCATTTGCTCCAACTTTGAACTTTTGAAGTTCTACTGATTCAACAACCCGATTAGGAAGATCATTCCACAACTTGGTAACAGCTGGAATAAAACTTCTAGAGTACTGCGTAGTATTGAGTCTTATGATGGAGAAGGCCTGGGTATTAGAATTAACTGCCTGCCTAGTATTACGAACAGGATAGAATTGTCCAGGGAGATCTGAATGTAAAGGATGGTCAGAGTTATGAAAAATCTTATGCAACATGCATAATGAACTAATTGATCGACGGTGCCAGAGATTAATATCTAGATCAGGAATAAGAAATTTAATAGACCGTAAGTTTCTGTCCAACAAATTAAGATGAGAATCAGCAGCTGAACACCAGACAGGAGAACAATACTCAAAACAAGGTAGAATAAAAGAATTAAAACACTTCTTCAGAATAGATTGATCACCGAATATCTTAAAAGACTTTCTCAATAAGCCAATTTTTTGTGCAATTGAAGAAGACACAGACCTTATATGTTTCTCAAAAGTAAATTTGCTGTCAAGAATCACGCCTAAAATTTTGAAAGAGTCATACAAATTTAAAGAAACATTATCAATACTGAGATCCGGATGTTGAGGAGCCACCGTCCTTGACCTACTTACAATCATACTTTGAGTTTTGTTAGGATTCAACTTCATACCCCATAATTTGCACCATGCACTAATTTTAGCTAAATCTCTATTAAGGGATTCACCAACCCCAGATCTACATTCAGGGGATGGAATTGATGCAAAGAGAGTAGCATCATCTGCATATGCAACAAGCTTATTTTCTAGGCCAAACCACTTGTCATGTGTATATAGTATGAAAAGTAATGGGCCAAGAACACTACCCTGTGGAACACCGGATATCACATTCCTATACTCACTATGGTGCCCATCAACAACAACTCTTTGAGATCTACTACTTAAAAAATCAGTAATAATGCTAAGAAACGACCCACCCACTCCCAACTGTTTCAGTTTGAAAACAAGGGCCTCATGATTAACACGGTCAAAGGCAGCACTAAAATCAAGGCCAATCATACGAACTTCCCGACCACAATCAAGGGATTTCTGTACTGCATTGGAGATTGTAAGAAGGGCATCACATGCTCCAAGGCCTTTCCGAAAACCAAATTGCAAACTAGGGAATAGATGATTACCTTCAGCAAACCTATTAAGACGTTTTGCCAGAAGACGTTCAAAAACTTTAGATAATATGGGAGTTATGGAAATTGGGCGGTAATCAGTGGGACTTGAGCTACCACAAACACATTTACATAGAGGAGTAACATTACCAATTCTCCAACAAGTGCTAAAAGCTCCTCTTCTTGCTAACTTGCGTAAAATAACAGATAACTTTGGAGCTAAGAAATCTGCTGTCTTTATAAAAAACAAAGGAAAAATACCATTAGGGTCTACACCTCCATAAGCATCAAGGTCCATCAACAGAGCTTTAATCTCACGAGATCGAAAAGCTAAACTAGTTAGTTTAGCCTCAGGAAAACAGGAATGAGGAAGTTCAAGTTTTTCATTACTCTGTTTACTGTCAAAAACATCAGCCAAAAGGGTTGCCTTTTCCTTTGGACAGTGCGTGACTGAGCCATCTGGTTTAAGTAAAGGAGGAACTGTTGCATCTACACCAAAGAGTGCAGATTTAAGGGTAGACCACCATTTATGTTCCTGAGTTGTACCAGAGAGGGTTTCTTTTATGATTAAATTGTACTCCTTTTCAGTTGAGGCATAAACTCTCTGAGCAAAAGCTCGAAGCTGAGTATAGTTGTTCCAGGTCAAATCTGATCTGTTACCCTTCCAAAGGTGATAGGCCTCCTGCTTCTCCAAATAAGCACGTCTACAATCATCATTGAACCACGGTTTGTCCTTCATTCGGTACCTTAGCACACGAGAAGGGATACGCCTATCAATTATGTTGACTAGATTCTCATTCAAAGGGACAACAGGATCTACACTATTATATAAGTGTGACCAATTCAAGCACAAAAGATCATGCAAAATCCCATTCCAGTCTGCTTGGGATTTCATATAAATTTTACAAGAATATGATATATCAGGGACAGGCTGCTCAGTCTTCACTAATAATGAAATCAAGGCATGATCAGAAGTCCCGACTGGAGAACCAACCTTACTAGTTATAACGCCAGGGGAGTCAGTGTATACGAGGTCCAAGCAATTACCAGACCTGTGAGTAGCTTCATTTATGATTTGCTCACAGCCTGATTCCGAGGCAAAGTCTAAAGCTCTTAAGCCATGGCGATCGGTAGGAGAGATAGAACTCAACCACTCCCTATGGTTAGCATTAAAATCACCAACAAAGACAAACGAAGCCTTTCTATCATCTTCTTGTATCTTAGCCATAATGGTAAGAAGACAATCGAAGATAGAATCATCCATGTCTGGATTCAGGTAGATTGAACACAAATAAAAGTTGTTATGCCTGCCACAAACTTTTATTACCTGAATCTCATGACATCCACATTGATAGCAGGACTTATGAGAAGCACGGTACTCGGTCCTAATATACACCGCCATTCCCCTGGCCCTAGGAATGGAATCACGTTTCAGCATTATTGGCTTCTTAAAACCAGTTATAAGGAGCTCAGATGAGTGCCTCATATTAGAAACCAAAGTTTCTGAGCACAAAAGAATATCATACTGTCTGGACGCAACTGTAAGGTCTCGGATATTTGCATGAAGACCACGAATATTGCAATACAGAAGACGACATTGACGAAATCTAGGACGTACTGGTCCCGGATTTCGCTCAATGTCTCCAGACAGCATAAGAATTAATAGAAATAAAAAAAAGACATCATACTTAAAAACTAGATTAACAAGAATTAAAACAAAAACAATATGTACAGAATAATAATAAAAGTGATTGATGATATCCATAGACTATAGTAAAAAGTCGGAAAAACTGGTCAACATGGAGGAGCCGATACACCATGCAAGGCTAAATACCCTCCAGGATAGCCACTTCAACTGAAGGGAGGACAGTAAGGATGGTTTTGAGAAGAAAAAATCAGAAAAAGGAAAAGACAACCTCTTGATAAACCACCAGGCATCCATGGCCCTTCTATTAAGCCTGCCCAACACACCATTTAAAAAAAACAAGAGGAAGAAAAAAAATAAGATAGAATAGTGTGCCCAAGTGTACCCTCAAGCAAGAGATCTCTAACCCAAGACAGAGGAAGACCATGGTACAGAGGCTATGGCACTACCCAAGACTAGAGGACAATGGTTTAATTTTGGAGTGTCCTTCTCCTAGAAGAGCTGCTTACCATAGCTAAAGAGTCTCTTCTACCCTTACCAAGAGGAAAGTACACTGAACAAATTGCAGTACAGTAATTAACCCCTTGGGTGAAGAAGTGTTAAGTATCTCATTGTTGTCAGATGTATGAGGAAAGACGAGAATATGTAAAGAATAGGCCAGACTATTCTGTGTAAGTGTAGGCAAAGAAAAAATAAGCCGTGACTAGAGAGAGGGGTCCAATGCAATACTGTCTGGCCAGTCAAAGTATCCAACACCTCTCTAGTGGTAGTATCTCAACGGGCGGCTGGTGCCCTGGCCAACCTACTACCTTTTGTGTCTTTTTGATG
>NC_090742.1:112823819-112839494 GCF_036898095.1 Palaemon carinicauda
TCTTCACTCTTTGGTGTAGATGCAACAGTTCCTCTTTTACTTAAACCAGATGGCTCAATCACTCAGTGTCCAAAGGAACAGGCAACCCTGTTGGCTGATGTTTTTAACGGTAAACAGAGTAATGAAAAACTCGATCTTCCTCATTCCTGTTTTAGTGAGGCTAAACTAACTAGTTTAGCTTTTCGATCTCGTGAGATTAAAGCTCTGTTGATGAACCTTGATGCTTATGGAGGTGTAGACCTAAATGGAATTTTTCCTTTGTTTTTGATAAAGACAGCAGATTTCTTAGCTTCAAAGTTATCTGTTATTTTGCGCAAGTTAGCAAGAAGAGGAGCTTTTAGCACTTGTTGGAGAATTAGTAATGTTACTCATCTATATAAATGTGTTTGTGGTAGCTCAAGTCCCACTGATTACCGCCCAATTTCCATAACTCCCATATTATCTGAAGCTTTTGTATGTCTTCTGGCAAAACGTCTTTATAGGTTTGCTGAAGGTAATCATCTATTCCCTAGTTTGCAATTTGGTTTTCGTAAAGGCCTTGGAGCATATGATGCTCTCCTTACAATCTCCAATGCTGTACAGAAATCCCCTGATTGTGGTCAGGAAGTTCGTATGATCGGCCTTAATTTTTGTGCTGCCTTTAACCGTGTTAATCATGAGGCCCTTGTTTTCAGACTCAAACAGTTGGAAGTGGGTGGGTCATTTCTTAGCATTATTATTGACATTTTAAGCAATAAATCTCCGAGTTGTTGTTGATGGGCACCATAGTGAGTATAGGAATATGATATCCGATATCCACAGGGTAATGTTCTTGGCCCATTACTTTTCATACTGTATACACTTGACATGTGGTTTGACCCAGAAAACAACCTTGTTGCATATGCAGATGATGCTACTCTCTCTGCATTAATTCCATCCCCTGAATGTAGATAAGGGGGTTGGTGAATCCTTTAATAGAGATTTAGATAGAATTAGTGCATGGTGCAAATTATGGGGTATGAAGTTGAATCCTAGTAAAACTCAAAGTATGATTGTAAGTAGGTCAAGGACTGTGGCTCCTCAACATCTGGATCTCAGTATTGATAATGTTTCTTTAAATTTGTATGACTCTTTTAAAATTTTAGGTGTGATTCTCGACAGCAAATTTACTTTTGAGAAACACATTAGGTCTGTGGCGTCTTCAATTGCACAAAAAATTGGCTTATTGAGAAAGTCTTTTAAGATTTTCGGTGATTAATCTATTCTGAAGAAGTGTTTTAATTCTTTCATTCTACCTTGTTTTGAGTATTGTTCTCCTGTCTGGTGTTCAGCTGCTGATTCTCATCTTAATTTGTTGGACAGAAACTTACAGTCTATTAAATTTCCTATTCCTGATCTAGATATAAATCTTTGGCACCGTCGTTCAATTAGTTCATTATGCATGTTGCATAAGATTTTTCATAACTCTGACCATCCTTTACGTTCAGATCTCCCTGGACAATTCTATCCTGTTCGTAATACTAGGCAGGCAGTTAATTCTACTAGCCAGGCCTTCTCCATCATGATGCTCAATACTACACAGTATTCTAGAAGTTTTATTCCTGCTGTTACCAAGTTGTGGAATGATCTTCCTAATCGGGTAGTTGAATTAGAAGAACTTCAAAAGTTCTAAGTTGGAGCAAATGTTTTTATGTTGACCAGGCTGACATGAGTCTTTTTATTGTTTATATATGACGTATCTGTTGCTAATAGTTTTTATAGGGCATATCTGTTTTGACGTTGTTATTGTTTTAAGAATGATTTATTGTTAATTTATTCTCATAATTTATTTATTTCCTTATTTCCTTTCCTCACTGGGCTATTTTTCCCTGTTGGAGCCCTTGGGCTTATAGCATTTTGCTTTTCCAACTATGGTTGTAGCTTGGCTAGTGATAATAATAATAATAATAATAATAATAATAATAATAATAATAAAGGAAAGGCAACCCTTTACTGAATTCATTTGCATATATCTTTTCCTCCATCGAGAACACTTACAAGACTGTATTAGTAATCCGATTAGATTTTCCAAGAGAGAATGACATTACTCTGTTAATACAATTAACCAAGTAATTTTCCAAAATTAAGTCTTTTAATTTCCATCTTCCGTATTTCCAACTATTATGCAGAAGACGATTTCCATGAAGTCATCGTCTCCTTTATCTTTGAATTCTGATCATTTTAAAAATTGTAATGATTAAGTCTTTCGTGCCCATCTTGTGTTGTAATCTCATGTGATATTCAAAAAAAAGATAAAACACAATATAAATCTGTAATATTTGATTACGCCTATATATATATATATATATATATATATATATATATATATATATATATATATATATATATATATATTTATATACAATATATATAATATATATATATATATATATATATATATATATATATATATATATATATATATTTTATATTTATATATATATATATATATATATATATATATATATATATATATAAATATGTATATATATATATATATATATATATATATATATATATATATATATATATATATATATATATATATATATATATATATATATCACATACATACATATACCAAAGGCACTTCCCCCAATTTTGGGGGGTAGCCGACATCAACAGAAACAAAACAAAAACAAAACAAAAAAGGGGACCTCTACTCTCTACGTTCCTCCAGCCTAACCAGGGACTCAGCCGAGTTCAGCTGGTACTACTAGGGTGCCACAGCCCAACCTCCCACATTTCCACCACAGATGAAGCTTCATACTGCTGAGTCCCCTACTGCTGCTACCTCCGCGGTCATCTAAGGCACCGGAGGAAGCAGCAGGGCCTACCGGAACTGCGTCACAATCGCTCGCCATTCACTCCTATTTCTAGCACGCTCTCTTGCCTCTCTCACATCTATCCTCCTATCACCCAGAGCATTCTTCACACCATCCATCCACCCAAACCTTGGCCTTCCTCTTGTACTTCTCCCATCAACTCTTGCATTCATCACCTTCTTTAGCAGACAGCCATTTTCCATTCTCTCAACATGGCCAAACCACCTCAACACATTCATATCCACTCTAGCCGCTAACTCATTTCTTACACCCGTTCTCACCCTCACCACTTCGTTCCTAACCCTATCTACTCGAGATACACCAGCCATACTCCTTAAACACCTCATCTCAAACACATTCAATTTCTGTCTCTCCATCACTTTCATTCCCCACAACTCCGATCCATACAACCTTCATTGACTCTCTGACGTACATCTGCTTCCACTCCACCATTTGCTGCAACAACAGACCCCAAGTACTTAAACTGATCCACCTCCTCAAGTAACTCTCCATTCAACATGTATGTATGTATGTATATATGTATGTGTATATGTATATGTATGTATGTATGTATGTATGTATGTATGTATATGCAACATAAAATATTCCCCTAAAAAATCATGTCATTTTTCTAGTGATCTTCCTTGCCAGAATTTGAAAAAAAGAAATGTGAAAACAATTGAGCATAAAAGCCAGCTTTTGAAGTAGCAGATGGAATAAGTTCCATCCTACTGCTCTAATTAATACCCCCCTGTTATCTCCTAATTAGCTCCCTATCATTGCGAACATTGGTCATTAATAGAATTTCTACATTACAGAAATGTTTTCACGATATGATTTAATTAGTATATCTCCTCTACTATCGCTGTAATTACGAAATGCTTTTGGATATGAACACCGCTGTAATTAAGAAATTTTTTGGGATATCAACACAATCATTATAAACGTCGCCATAAACAAGTCTTTTTGTATCTGTTAAGTTCATACTTTATGCTACATATTAGTTTATAGGTAAAATTGTGAAAAGCTGATATAGGATTTAATGAGAATGGGATGTTTTGCGTAATATTAATGAACAATTTTGCCCGTCTGGTAAAATGCATAATTTCAAAACAAGAACAGTAGCATATTAAACTTTTATAAGCTCTCCATCAATTTTAATATGAACTGGAAAGAATTATTATTTAAAATCTAATTTATTCATGGATATATAATCAAACCACAAGACAGCTTCTCACCACCCAACATCTTATCCAAGGGTCCTTATTAGCAACACAATAAATATCTTCGGTAGATTAAAAGTCATTAATAGAGAATCATTTTCTGCTGCGTGATTTTAAACACGCTGTAGTTTGAGTACTTAGAAAATCTAACAATTGCAGAAGATGAAAAACAAGAGCTAAGAAATGTAACCGTAAGTTTACTTATAACTTGAGATGAACATCTACGTCAACCGTCACTATTTAGGTGAGCTAGTTAGAATTAGATTCACTTTCAAGCTTTCACAGAAGTTCCTGACTGAAGATTTATTTTTCGAACATGCCATCTAACCTCACACTTGCTTTACGTTTTAACTTCCATGTAACTTACTGGAACGTTTGCATGTCTACGGTTTGTTTTTATTTCGGGCACTTCGGTTATGGCAGCTTTAATATATTGCTGGAGTATTTTGAGGATTCAAGTCATATTCTATTTATACCTAAACGTATCTACATACTCCTATGCTACCTAAAAGAATTTTTAAAGTAACTTTCATCATCATATAGCAACCAAAGAATAGACAAGTAGGCGCACATGGACTTTGCTGAAATAAAAAAGAAACTGAAGATCGGGAGGAAATCCATTTCCATTCACACTGTTAGATCTTTGCCTTTAAAAAAAAAGTTAAATCCCTTGCAACATTTATTCCAGGATTTTCACCCTTTTAAAAACGGATGTATTGACGCAAAGGAGTAATATTGCGGTCACCAACCCGTAAAGGTTAATAACAAAGTAAGGTAAAAATACGGTCGCCTGTATTTTATTGCAATACAGCTGAGAACAGTATATTCTTACGGAGAATTTCTAATTGAAATTAATTTTTTTTAACAGTGCACAATATAAGGAAAAATAATCGAAACTTCATTCAATAGAGATTTATTAAGCCTCAACCTTATTTCCGACTTGTTTTTTTTAGATTAACGTTGGTCTTATTTAATGCCTTGTGTTAAAAGAGTTTTTTCACCCTTCTTTAGAAAGAAACAGGGATGTAGCTACAAAACAGAATCAGCAACAAAATGTCGTCTTTATCTTGTATATACACACGCTGTACAACTGATAGCGGCCGTTTTGCTATTCAGATCAAATAGAAATGATCTTATCTTTTCTACAGTTTATTTTCTGTTTCATTGTTCTTGCTAACCAAGTAAAGACCTTGAATTAGTGTAGCGAGTTGTAGTAAAATACAAAATAAATGAAAAAAAAATTGTAGCTATAAACACTTTTTTTTGACCATGGGAAAAATATACATATTTTGTTTTCTTTTTGTTTGTTTTTTCGTTCGGGTCTTTAACTTCTATATATTTATATTGAAAATGTGGCTGTATAAAACATAAAATACTATAAAACAACTAATTCCTCCATTTATTTATGAACCTAAGCAAACGATTAATTTACCTTCTTTAGTAATCTAGAGACATTTTTTTTTCGAAAATCTTCAATTAAAGAAAAGTCTGAGTACTTCTTCAACACTAGCTTCTTGGAATGTAAATTTAAACACAAACAGTAATATGACATGGCTTTTAAAAGATAACACACACACACACACAAACATGCATACGTATCTCTCTGCATAGAAAAGAATTCAAATATGTAAGCGTGCTTTCCCCTCAGAATTCCTTGAAATTTTTTGGTCCAAAGTCGGACAGGTTCCTGAAAGAAATGTCCTTTAGTCTGTAGTAAGATTTAGGTTAATCATAAAATGAAAAGAAAAGAAAAGTGTCCTACTTTCCTCCAACCTTTTTTTTCATCATTGCAGCGCTCATGATATCTTTTATATAATCAATTTTCAACATATTCTTTAACCAGACGTCTCTTACCATTATAGCATCATTATTGAAACGAGGCAACCTGCTTTACAAAAGTAATATAGAAATATTTGGTTTCTTGATTATTATTGCAGGAATATTTTTTTTATTTATAATTCCCTTAACTTTCAATCATTTTGGTTTAATTATAGATTTCCTTACTGGTTTTATATGCGTATCTATAATTCAAAAGTTTGCCTCAAAAACTAAAATATTAAGTTCTTTATAAATGATGCATGAAGAGCAAGTTCTGTATGGGAAGCAAAACAGTGTCTTATTTGGATAACTGAATATTTGTAAAATTTCATTTAGCTTCCCATTGATAGCCTTAGTACAATTTTATTTAGTAAATATAACTTAAAAAATCAAGTTCTCTGTAACCGATCTTAATACCGAGTTGTCCCTTAAAAAAAAAAAAAAAAAAAAAAAAAAAAAAAAGGAGGCAAGAAAATCAACGTTCCAGAAATTGCAAATAGGTTGGTAAAATATCAAAGGTAACGAAGGATTTAAAAAAAAACATGAATCACTGGGGCTAAGAATGGCGGGTGGGAGAATAATACCGGTTGTTAATATGTATAGGTATTTAGGATTGGTTGATTGACTGATTTTGAGTTTTCTGGTACCGTATCGCAGGTATTTAGGAGCAAATATAGATGATTGGATAGAATAAAAAACGTATGCCAGTTAGTTCAAAGAAGGGAAAGTAATATGAACTACCGAAATCTTTTTAAGAAAGAGAAAAGAGTCTATGGATGTTAAGGAAAATATACTGTTGATAAGGTGCTAAAGCTGAAAATTAATTTTCTAGGATATTGCTAAGATAACACGCCTCTAAGTAGATAAGGTGACGATACCGTATGAGGATGTAAAGAAATAGAATGAAAGCTGTTTAAACATAATCTTCCAGGAATATTTAGAATAGATATGGTTGGAACGGGAAAGCATGTAAAGATACGGAAAAAGCACAACACAGTAAAAAGTTTAGTTATAGTGGTGAAGTAGTACCCAGGATTTCGGATTCGAGGACAGAGCAGAATATGATTCACAGGTGAAGAGTATATAGCTGTTTTATTCAAAGGCTAGAGACGTAGAAACTGTTGGCTAAACTGTGCTGACAAATTGGACTTTATAGCTCGAGTTTGTATAAGGACATGTGGTGTCATGAGCTTGTGTGAATCAATAAAGACCAAATGTTTTTTTTTTCCTCAAGAAAATAATTGAATATCACAGAAGCTATCTGAAGTTACATGAACGCTACAATAACTGATATACTGTATATCTTTTGGAACGAATCCTTTCAATATAATCAAACTATCATTGCAACAAGGAAATAATACACTCCAGGGGAAATATTCCCTCTACAACTTTGAAACGTCAGCCTCAGCGTTTAGAAATCGAGTGCAATACATTCCTTTGCGTCAGATACTCCCAAGACTCATCGGGCACAATCACCATTCAAAAACAAAAGCGGACATTTATATCTTTTGGAAGTGACGGGAAGACCTGGGTACGATTCCAGTAGATTAAAAGAAGGAATTATTAGATTTTATATATAATTTTTATCCTATATTTTCTATATATTGTATAGCCTTTGCTGTAAGTATTTTTACCTCGAATTTAATTGGGCCATCTCTGTAAGAGTCCAGCTCGACTCAGTTAAACCTGCTGGATTTCTTGCGACGCCCCATTTCCTATTAAGTTTAACTGAATATTTCCACCGGCGAAATTTCCTATTTCACTTCGCACCCTCTCTTGCTCCCTTTCCTTACTCTGCTTGTTCATGAGCATGTATGCATTGCTCATACATACACGCATGCACACGTATACAGTATATATATAAACTTATATATGCATATAAAGATATACATATACACATACAGTATGTTTTATATATATATATATATATATATATATATATATATATATATATATATATATATATATATATATATATATATATATATATATACATATATATTTATATAGGTGCCGGTTAGTAGGTGGCGTACCTTCCGGATGTGGCGTATATTCCGAATATGGCCTACGAAATTCTATCTCTGTTTTAATATGTTGCCTACCTTGAAAATAACAATGATGATGGTATTACCTATACTACTACTACTACTACTACTACTACTACTACTACTACTACTAACAATGAAGTAATTTTAATGATATAATTATGATATATACAAGCAAGATGCTCTTATATATTCTTTATATCCTCATTAATCAGCTTTTGTCTGAGATTTCTTCCCCCCTTAAATTCCTCAATATTTCCGAACATCTCTCACATTTCATTTCTAAATACTCTGCATACAAAACGAACATTTTATCTAACAGACCTTATAAATTTCTTATCAATAAACTCGTTACTGACGCTGTCAACATGTCCATGACACTGATAACGATATTATAGATTAATTTTCAGTCCCTGGGATATCTCCAATTAGCCTTTCTTAGAAATCGTAAGAAATGCTTTATGTTAGATCGTTGAATATTTAATATGCTAATTCGTATTTTTTTCTAAAACAATGAAATAACTTTGTAGCTGGAGGTCATCTTGACAGATCAAGGCTTGGGGAAACCGATCTTTCATTTTTATCATAGGCTGTAGTTGGGTTTCGAGGCTTCCTTTTTATAGATTTTGCTTACATAAAATATCGTCATTTATGGTTCAAATTACACTTTGCCCGTAATCTACAAAGGAATATGTAGAAAGCTCCTTATATTACATCAAGATTATATTCTGCAATTTGTTACGATGGCAATATTGTATCAAAATTATTTTCCTTGGCTTCATCCATATGTTTTAGATAACTGATCAGGAAATATTAGCCATCCTCTACGAAAAAGAGAAAAAATGCCAATGAATACATAAAAACTTCTAAAAACAAATCTATAGATCAACAAACTCTAGGTGAAGCTACTATAGAAGACCTTGAAGTGAATCCAATATAAATGTCTTTAGTATAATTTCCTTCCCTCTTAGTTTTAATGGTGAAACTAGCAGATCCTTCAGTGATCGAGACCTAAACTATTTTCTTTTAGAACTATCTCGCTTGCCAAATGGAAAGGTACACCGATACGTAGTCCTGTGTATCTAATAATTTATTAATTACTTTTGCCTTCGTAACCAGGTAAAAAGCGAAAGGTGTTTTTTTAAATAAATTTTAAATCAACCACTTTTCTGCCAAAGCGGAAATTCTATGCAGTGAGAGAAGTGACAAAAGTAAATTTATATTTATGGGATTTTTATTTTCAAGGAATAATTATTTCGACCGAATGCGAGGATTAGCGGAAGGAAAATATACATCGTTAAATAACATTGCATTCTTTTACGCTCGCAAAATATTGCATTTTGCTACTCTTAGAGAAATAAAACAAATAAATCAGATTTTATACCACCATCGACATAGCTCCAAATGCAGACTCGGCAAATCTACTACGAGTCTTCCAGTCCTGGAAGCCCAACCGCTTTGGAAGCGGCTTTGGAAAATACCTGATAAATACTCTCGAACAAGATCTCTATTGCAGCGTTCCAAAGCCAAGGGGACCATCCGCGGTGGTATTTTGGCATACCAACTTGAAAAATTCAAAAATCGTTTTATTGTCTCTCTGTATAGAGAAACATATCGTACATGCTCTCCAGAAGTTTCAACCCATTATTTTTACAAATAACGAAGATATAGAGGTTTTTAAATGATGACGTCATCCTTACTGTGTCGTCTGCATGACTTAGTTTGACAAAATCGTCTTTGTGTGTAATTTTGCATATATATAGCGATTTTTCACTTATATTTCGATCTATCGTACGTCTGACAGAAATGGAAGGCATTGGTAGAGTGTAGATGAACGAAGTCTACTACAATAACAGAAGCTAAAGTTGCCAAAGATGTATAAAAGTTATAATGTATGCCTATGTTTACTTGAAGTTCGTATGTACATTGTGTTTCCACAACGCCTTCGGGAACATTATAGCAAGGCCAATGTTACCTAAGGTTGTAGAAAGAACAAATAGTCAATAATTTTTCCAAACAATGAAAATATTGGTCTTTAAACGATGACGTCATCCTTATGGCGTCGTCTGCCTGACTGAGTTAGACAGGTGCGCAGTTCTCTCTCTCTCTCTCTCTCTCTCTCTCTCTCTCTCTCGAATTATTTACCACTGCCATTTATACAAATACTTTTATTCTCTCTCTCTCTCTCTCTCTCTCTCTCTCTCTCTCTCTCTCTCGAATTATTAAAACTCCCTTTTATACAAATACTATAATAACAATGTTCAACTCTCTCTCTCTCTCTCTCTCTCTCTCTCTCTCTCTCTCATGTTTCGAAATCTCGTACCTCTGGCAGAAATGAAAGGCATTGGTAGAGGGTAGGTGAATGAAAACTACCACCTACGAACACATCACAAAGTTTCCAAAGACATATAGAAATTATAATGCATGTGTTTATTTACTTGAAGTTTGTATGTTGATTGTGCTTTCACAACGTCCTCTGGAATTTTATAGCAATGCCAATGTTACATAAGGTGATAGAAAGAACAAAAAGTAAGTGGAGAACAAGAAAACAGAAGCCAAAGATGCCAAAGATGTATAGATGTTATAATGTATGCGTTTGTTTACTTGAAGTTCTTATGTACATTGTGTTTCCACAACGCCCTCGGGAACATTATAGCAAGGCCAATGTTACCTAAGGTTGTAGAAAGAACAAATAGTCAATAATTTTTCCAAACAATGAAAATAGCGGTCTTTAAATGATGACGTCATCCTTATGGCGTCGTCTGCCTAACTGAGTTTGACAGATGCGTAGATCTCTCTCTCTCTCTCTCTCTCTCTCTCTCTCTCTCGAATTATATACCCCTGCTATTTATACAAATACTTGTATTCTCTCTCTCTCTCTCTCTCTCTCTCTCTCTCTCTCTGTACATCCTTTTATTAGATAATAGAATGAATCTCTTTTTTCATTTGTTCGTATATCCTTGCAAAAATTCTTATTCTCTCTCTCTCTCTCTCTCTCTCTCTCTCTCTCTATCATCTTATTTTATAATAGGATGAATCTCTCTTTCATTTGTACGTATACCCTTGTAAAAAGTACTTTCTCTCTCTCTCTCTCTCTCTCTCTCTCTCTCTCTCTCTGTACATCCTTTTATTAGATAATAGAATGAATCTCTTTTTCATTTGTTCGTATACCCTTGTAAAATATACTTATTCTCTCTCTCTCTCTCTCTCTCTCTCTCTCTCTCTCTCTCTCTCTCTCAATTATTAAAAACTCCCATTTATACAAATACTATAATAACAATGTTCAACTCTCTCTCTCTCTCTCTCTCTCTCTCTCTCTCTCAATTTGAACTGTCATCTATATCAGCCAAAGGCACTCTCTCTCTCTCTCTCTCTCTCTCTCTCTCTCTCTCTCTCTCTCTCTCTCTCTCTCTCTCTCTCATGTTTCGAAATCTCGTACCTCTGGCAGAAATGAAAGGCATTGGTAGAGGGTAAGTGAATGAAAACTACCTGCTACGAAAAAATCACAAAGTATCCAAAGACATATAGAAATTATAATGCATGTGTTTATTTACTTGAAGTTCGTATGTTGATTGTGCTTTCACAACGTCCTCTGGAATTTTATAGCAATGCCAATGTTACATATGGTGATAGAAAGAACAAAAAGTAAGTGGAGAACAAGAAAAAAGAACCAAGAAAGAGGGAAACATGGATAAGAGTACAAAGCTTAAACCTGCTAACTAAAACACTGGCAACAATTAGAGATCGCTGGCAACTCATAACATAGGAATAGTAAACTGAGGGTTCAAATACCTCCTTCAGGGTGCATTTATGTAGGAATGAACAATAAAAGTTATCATAATAATATTATCTTGATTTCTTTTAGAAAAGAAGCGAAAGCTTGCTGCAAATCTTTGGGAGCTCATAACTCAAAAACATACTTATTCCCACTTAGGTACATTTTTCTCACTTATTTGTTGTTCGATATTAGAGAAAAAGATATCGTTGAAAAGAAGAATAAAAATTCCACAATTCTGTCAGACAAAATTTTGATTTTCGTTTTACATTTTTTTTCACGATTATTTTCCGTCTAGACGAGGAAAAAAATAAAAATTCTTTAAAAAAAAAACAGAAAGGAAAATCAAAATTCTGTCTGACAGAATTGTTCGGTTGTTAGAGTAGTTTTTGTGGTATAAGTTTCAATATAATTGGTATTATAGTAGTGGGGAAAAATGTACCTAAATATTTTTTTTAAATCATGATTTTTGCTCATAAATCCAAAAGTTTTTGATCAAATGACTTGAAATTTTTATATGATGAAGGTATTATATGTGTCTAAAACATATATAGAAATTGTGTTTTAAAATTAAACGAAGTTGTCAGACATTCGAATCCATCTTCATCACATCTTAAGCGCCGCAAATAGGAGGATTAATGCAAAGCCTTCGGGGAAACCGATTCTGCATCGTTGTTCTCTCCGTCCTTGCAATTAGATTCTGGCCGGATGCCAAAGTGTGCATTGGTGAAACCATGGAATGTTAAGGTTTTTCTTTGTTGCGCGGTTATAGTCTCGAATTTATCTCTAAAACACAAGTATACGATTTAAGTCGCCTTTGAAACGATAACTTTAATGCTATGAAAACTTGGTTTATCAAGTGTTTTTGCACACACAATTGTTATGATTATTTACAAATTAAGTCGCCTTCCCAATGATAGATTTAATGCAATGATACCTCGGTTTATCATAGATTTTCATTACGGTTTATCAAGGATTTTCACTAAAGTTTATCAAGAATTTCTACTCCGGTTTATCAAGGATTTTTACTCCAGTTTATCAAGGATTTTCATTCCGGTTTATCAAGGTTTCTCACTCCAGTTTATCAAGGATTTTCACTCCGGTTCATCAGGGATTTTCATTCCAGTTTATCAATGTTTTTCACTCTGTTTATCAAGGACTTTCACTCCTGTTTCTCAAGGTTTTTCACTCCAGTTTATCAAGGATTTTCACTGTTTTATCAAGGATTTTCATTCCAAATTAAGGTTTTCACTTTTGCTTACGAAGCATATTCACACCAGTCTATCAATGATTTTCACTCCGGTTTATCAAGGATTTTCTTTCTGGTATATCAAGAATCTCCTTTCCGGTTTATCAATGATTTTCATTTCGGTTTATCAAGGGTTTTCACTCTGGTTTAGCCCAATTTTCAACACTTACATAATTAAGTTAGGGCTTTTCTTGTGCAAAAATCTATGAATAAAGTCACCATCCTAACAATAGGCAATAGGCTTCTTGCACTAACATTATTATAAGTAGTTTTTACTCGTTTCATGATACGCTATCGCCCATTGCGAATTAAATTGCTTTCACAACGATATGTTTAATACGATGATATCTCGGTTCATCAAGATTTCTCGCAATTTCTTTATTTACTCCGTTTTGCACTGAGTTTAACGAACATACCAAGCTCTCTCTCGTTCCTAAAAAGGAAAATAACTTTATCAAGGATAAAGAATGTTATATCCCATTCACTAGTACTGTACTCTTTCACCCCTCCCAGGAGTCATAATTATGGTAATGAGATTTTTGTGTTCAAAAATTTATGAATAAAGTCGTCATCCTATCAATATGTTTATTGCACTAATCAAAATTATTCGTTTTTATTCTTTGCATGATACTATATCGCCCACTACTTCATTGATCGCACTTTAGCCCATGGCACCCAGATAACATATCTTTCACCTTTTTAATAATATTATCTTGATTACATTTTCTACAATATTGTTTAATTGTCTTGAAAATGACATTGCTAAAAAGAAGGCTTTGATTCTAACTATTTTATCTGGTTTTCTCCCTTTAAAAAGAAAAGATAGTAAGTTTTATCTAAAAGCTAAAACTTACTATTACATTTTACTTTACATTTATTTCAGTTTTTAATTTCTATTATTACTTTACAGTACTTTTTTTTCGATTCAGCTAGACAAAGTCCAATGATTATAAATTTTAGAGTCCTTATGATATTTATTCGTCTTAATTAAAGGAAATATATGAAAAAAAAATCTGAAAGTCAGGAAACAACAGTGCAAGTTCCATGAATCAAAATGTGTTACTTTAGCTGGTGATGCATTAGGAAATTGACACAATTAGTGCAGTTATAATTAAGTACTCTGACAATCAGCTGATTTTTAAGTAATGCTTAACTTTATCTCAAATAAACAACTATACCTTTTGCAAAGATTTATCATTCTTGCATCACAGATGTCAGGCTTGATTCGTCATTAATGAATCATGGAATCACATTCTTACTTTTAAGAAAATTATCCAAGGTTAAGACATTTGATATTCATATAATTCAATTCTGTCTTCAATTAAGCAAAATTATTTTACAACAGATAAAACATTAAAAATACTAACAATTATTACAAGTTCCTAATAATTCTGATAAGTTTTAGTCTTGTTAATTTTTCTTTTCATTTGTTTTTTTATTTTGTTTTATACCTTTGGTAATTACTGAGACAAAAAATTGCATACCCATGTGTACATGTATTGAAGTATGTTCTTGTCCGCAAGGCGAGGTATCGACATCACGTGGAATGTAGTCCCCCTCACTTTGCAGAATCAACCAAATTGAACTTATTGAGAATTTTTCATAACAATTAATAATATTTATGGGCCCTTTTTAAGTCAATAAAACCTCTCTCCAAACCAATAGGAAAAACCGAACATATCCAATAGACTCGCATGAAATAAAAGAAAAACATTAAGGCTTAGAAATGAAATCAGGCACAAGCGTCAACACAGCTTAATCTGCCGGTGATAAGCCATTGAAACTGTATTCATTACTATAACACAGAACCTAACCAGATCCACAGTCTATTACGTAATGGATCACTATAGAAACTTGCAAGGTAGAAGAACCCATTTAACATCTAATCTGTCTGTAATCCTCCGCAGGCTTGACTAAGAGAAGCGATGTAGATTCGCCAGCTTTTGATCTGGACATCGCATTTGATTAACACATATCCAACTCGCTTACAAAGCAGCCCTTTGTAACCGACACCCACTGCCGTTGGTTATTAGGAATGGTGGCGTGAATTATAATAAACTTAGATGGGATGCTTCTATGCATGTTGAAATATGTTTGTCTCATATTATTTACCGAAGGATTGAGACACAATGAAACCTTTAATAACAGAGCAGTAATTTCGTCATATACGTTTCGGGGAAGTTAAGTTAATTAACAGAGTTTGAATCATAAAACATACTAATAATATTAAAAAGTTTAAGGGCTAAAATCTGTTTGGTCTTAATAATCAGGATAATATTGTAATGAAAGTTTGTAGTAGATATTTTGTAAAACTAAATCTCTGTAACAATTAACAGAATCCTGAAACACATCTCAAACTGAAAATATTTGAGTAAAGATGAATTCAGAGAGAAAATATTTCTTGCATTTTTTAATCCTGATTTTTTTCTGATATTCTGAAATAGTGAATTAGAAAGGCTATGCATTGACAACCATCTTCGAATTTGAAAGATACTGTTTTTGTATTTATTAGCTTAATTAAAGGAATTGATATTGTGGAGGATTAATTTTATTTTAATTTATTTTTTTTGTTTGCCAAATCAAGAGAGAGAGAGAGAGAGAGAGAGAGAGAGAGAGAGAGAGAGGAGAGAGAGAGAGAGAGAGAGAGAGAGAGAGAGAGAGAGAGAGAGTGTGAGTGTGTTTAAGTTTTGTCAGAGAGAGAGAGAGAGAGAGAGAGAGAGAA
>NC_090742.1:112839994-112852494 GCF_036898095.1 Palaemon carinicauda
GAAATTGTTTACAGTATTGGCTTTAGTTTGTCACAGAGAGAGAGAGAGAGAGAGAGAGAGAGAGAGAGAGAGAGAGAGAGAGAGAGAGTTGTTTTAGTATTGTTAAATAGAGACATTTTATTTGCTTTAGCTTTGTCATTAGAGAGAGAGAGAGAGAGAGAGAGAGAGAGAGAGAGAGAGAGAGTGTGTGTGTGTGTGTGAGTGAGCGAGTGTTTATTTACTTAAGTTGTCAAACCGCAAGAAAGAAAGAAAGAGTGTTTATTTGCTTTAGTTTCGTCAGAGAGAGAGAGAGAGAATTTCATTTGCTTTCGTTTTATTAGATCGCGCGTGCGCGAGAGAGTATGTGTGTATGTGCGTTTGTGTGTGCGTGTTTTGTGTGTCCGCGGTGCGCGCTGAGGAAAGGGTAATTAGCGAATGATTGTTTGAAGTTGGAAAGATTGTTGGTATAATTGAGGTTGTTTGTTTACCTTTTTAGCTAGGATAGGGTGGTGATGAATGTCTTGGGCGAAAGCATTGGATATCGAACGATAGTAGGAGTCGGCTGTGTATTTTTTTTTCTCTTCGAAAGCCGGCTGTGAAGCTTTTTTTTATATTCTGAGTAAGTACTGTTTTTATTTATTTTTGTTAGGCGCGTTCATGAGTGATAGAAAGTTTATTGTTTATCTTTGATTATAGTGCGATAGTTGTTAGTTAGGAGTGTTCATAAGTGTTTTTTTTATTTTTTTGGCAGGCTGCGATTCCTCCTTTGGGGAGAAGATTTATTTGAATTTGACTATTGATGACCTGGCTTACTTAAGGAATTTGTGTTTAGAATGCTCTAGTGGATTGATTTATTTGACGACGACCCGGACCGAATTTACTTCCGATTGCTGTTGATGATACCGATGAGGATGATGATGATGATGATTACGCTCAAGGACTAAATCAATTAAAACATTTTTGTATTGACTGAGTGTCAAGTGTTGCCATATTGTGGCGTTGCAACCGAATTGTGGGGTTGTGGCTTTGGCCGAAAAGGACTGTTGGCCCTTGTGTGGACAACGACGTCCACACATAAACAAATATTGGTTTTGGTGTGTCACGTGTGTGTGGATAAAGAGTTCCACTCATAAACAAATATTGGTTTTGGGTGTGTTAATTTTAAGTTGTTAAGGTTTTTTATTTTGAATGGTGTTACGGTTTATATTTAATATTGTTTATGATTCGTGATAAGTGTTTTTTTTGGTTTATGATTGCGTTTACTATTAAGAATATAGTGTTAAGGTTATGTTTTGTTTTCATTTTCCTTCTGTCCAAGAGTCCAGTTTGAAGTAAAGTAAGGGGAAAGTTTGTGTTGTGGGATATTTTGAAAGAAGAGTGATCAAAGGTTTGGGGGTTTGTTTTTGTTGACATCCCGCTACATAAATTTGGCGCCCGAACAGGGACTTGAGAGGTGGGATTGAAGCTGGACTCTTTGACGAAGGACGGAATTAGGGTTAAGGTTGAAGAAAAATGGAAGGTAAATACGAGGCTTTGGAGGAGGAATTGCGGCATTATAAAGAACGGGAGCAGATGTGGATAGTTGAGAAAGAGAGGTTGCTAGTAGAGAATGAGAGGTTGAACTGGGAGAATGCGGCGATGCAGAAGGAGCTTAGGGAGTTAAAGGGAACTGTAGAGAGAGTGGAAGAGGGTGTTGAGATGAGGATGCGAGAAAATGAGAAACGAATGGAAGCTATGATGGGGCAAGTAATGGGGATGATGAAAACGGTCATAGGTGAAGGTGCAGTCGGAGGAGTGGCTTCTGCTTCTGGTAACGGGTTGATGGTGGAAGAGGATAGGGTAAGTGATAATGGGGAAGGTAGTGATAGTGATATTGAAAGTAAAGGGCCTAGACATAGTAAGATTGGAACGAAGGGTGATAGGAAGACTGAGAAGAAAGGTAAAGATAATGTGAAGAAAGAAAAGAAGAAAGGTCAGGGTGTGAGTGAGGATGATCATGAATGGGTGAAGGTGGTAAGTAAGAAAAAGGGTAAGAAGGGAATAGTTAAAGATAGGACTTTGAGTGTAGAACTAGATTCATTGTATTCAAATGAAGAAGGCAACAAGAAGGGAGTAGACAGTGAAGATAGTAGTGAGAATGAAGTAGAGGAAGTTTGTAAGACAGTGTTTATGAGAGAGGTACCTAGGTGTGAAAGGTTTAATGAACATAGCAGTAGGGATGTATATGACTTCTTTAGGGAATATGAAAAGTTTTGTCAGGCTAAGTATGGGGATAGTAAGAGAGTTTGGGCTAGGGAGTTGGGAGAATTTTTGTCAGGATATTTGTTGACGATGTATGGGGTGATAATGAGTGTAGGAGAGGTTGAGTATGAAAGTGTAAAGAATAGGATAATTGAACAGGTAAAACGTATGAAAGGTAGTGTTAGGTATAAGCGAAAAAATGATTTTGATGAAGCACGAATGAAGGTGGGTGAAGCAATCTCGATAAATGTATGTCGGTTAGAAACATTGGCTAGAAAGAAGTATGGGGACGAAGGAATAAATGAAAATAAGGAACTAATGAAGAAGTTTTTGGGTACAGTACCAGAGAGTGTGTGTGAGTTTATTAATTTGAAACGGAAGGAGAAAATGAGGTGGACTAGAGAGAGATTGACTTGGGATGATATTTTAGAGATAGTTGAGGATTACGAGTTGGATAGGTGTATGAAAGAAAGTAAATCTGTGAGTGTAAGAACTGGAATGGAGGAATGTGTGCCAGAATTTGGTAGTTTTAGAGATGCTGTTATGAGAGGGCCAATGAGGGCAGCTGATAGTGTAGTAGATAGAAGTGTTAGGGTGAGTAATGTAGGAATACCCATTCCGAGAAATGACGGGTTTAGACAGGGAAACCAAGTTTGGAGAGATAGAAGTGCTAGTACGCAGCAAGTTAGGTTAGGTAGTGGTATCCGTGAAGAGAGGTGTTATAGGTGTGGGAAGGTAGGACATAAAAAGAACGAGTGTAGATGGGCATTAGGAGCATGTTTCGGGTGTGGAGAGACAGGGCCTCGTATTAGCGACTGTAAGAAAGAGAAAGTGGTTAAGTGTTATCGGTGTGGAATGACTGGACACATAGCGAGTGGATGCCGTAATAATCGTATGAATGTAATTTGTGGTAATTGTGGTAAGGATGGTCATTATGCTAGAATGTGCAAGGAGCCACGGGGTAAGTGTACTGAATGTGGTGCAGATGGGCATGTAGCTAGGGTTTGTAGGAATAAGGGATCAAGTCAGCCAGGATGTTCGGGAAACTAATTAATCAGAGGGTTCAGCTGGGTGAGTCCTCGTGTGTGTGGGGAGTGAATGTGATGCATGTTCGTGAGGGTTTATTGCATGAAGATGTGATGGGAGAAAGAGCACATGATTGCATGAGTGTGAAATTGATTTTTAATGGTGTAGAGTTGGTTGGTTTGATTGATACTGGTTGTGGTGTCAATTTAATGTTTAGGAATGCATATGATAAGGTAAAAGAGGTTTGTGAATTTAAGGGATGTAAGGGTGAAGTAAAAGGTATTGGTAATTTGCGTATGCCTGTGCAAGGAAAGTTACGAGAAAATGTTATGATTGGGGGGCTGATGATGGAAGATAATGATTTTTACGTGGTCGAGGGAGCGAATGAGAAATATGACGTACTGCTTGGGTATAAATTTCTGAAAAAATGTGGTATGATTGTACATCCAAGTGTGAATATGATTGAAATAAAGGTTAAAGGTAATATTTGTGGGGAATTTTATTTAAAGGAAGATGGCAGAGTGAGTACGAAGGTGTGGAAGGGAGTGCCGTTGGTAGCAAAGGAAAGTGTAAAGTTATCGGGTAAGAAAGGTGAGGTTATTAGTGTAAAAGTTGCATGGCCGAGCAGTCTGGGAATTTCAAATAGTGACAAGGATGAATATGTAGTGGAAGGTATGGAAGCAGGTAATTTGGTGAAAACGAGTGCGTATGTATATGATGGTGTTATGAATATGCAGGAACCCAAGGTGTATGTAAGGTTGTTGCCGAGTGTTAGGAGGAAGAGAGTACGTGGAATACGTGAGGGCGATTGCATGGGATGTATGTATACACTGATTAATGTAGAGGATGGAAGATATGTTAAGGCGAGACAGGTGATGTCTGGTAAGGTAAAGAACGATGACGATTGGGATTACGATACGTTGAAAGGAAGAATTAAGTTAGATGAGAGTGTAAGTGAGGTCGAAAGGGAACGATTGCTTAAGATGTTATGGGATAAGCGGAGAGTTATGAGTCTCGGTGACGATGATTGTGGGGGGTCAGACCTCCCAGAATTTAAAATAGTTCTCAGTGAAGATACCCCCATATATCAGCGTCCCAGGCATTTTTCTCCGCCTATTGCCAAGGAGATAGAGGAGCAGTGTCAGGAATTAGAGCGTATGGGTGTAATAGAAAGGAGTGAGAGTGCCTGGAATAGCCCTATTGTCCCTGTACGAAAGCCTGATGGAAGTTTACGTATGTGTATTGATTATAGGAAGGTGAATGAGGTGACTGTTAAAGAACGTTTTCCAATGAATGTGGTGTCTGATTGTGTTTATAAGATGCATGGAATGAAAGTTTTTACTAAATTAGATTTGGTGCGGGGCTATTATCAGATGCCTCTGGCAGAGGGGAGCAGGCCCATTACCGCATTTTCAAGTACAAATTGTCACTACCAATTTAAAAGGTTGAGTTTTGGTCTTGCTAATGCGCCTGCTGCCTTCCAAAGAGCGATGAATGTTGTATTGGCTGGTTTCGATCGACAGAAGGTGACTGTTTTTATAGATGATATTCTGATTGCGAGCGAGACTGTTGAGGAACATATGCGGTTGCTTGAGGCAGTGTTGAGGCGGTTAATTGAAGTTGGTGTGAAAATTAAGCTTGAGAAGTGTACATGGTTGTCCAGGGAGGTGGAATTTCTTGGGCATGTAGTGGGTGAATCTGGTATAAGGAAGAGTGACAAGTTTGTGAATAAGGTGCGAGAATTTCCACGTCCCCGGACTGTGCGTGAGTTGCGAGGTTTTCTTGGTTTGGTTGAGTTTGGGCGCAAGTTTGTTAAAAATTGTTCAGGTATAGGGAAGCCTTTGAATGAATGGACGGGTAAAAGGAATAGTACAAAATTAAAATGGGATGATCGGATGATAGAAGCGTTTGAAAGGTTGAATGAAGAGGCCGCGAAAGACGTCACTTTGGCATTTCCAGACTACAGTGAAAATGCGAGTATGCTAGAGTTGTATACGGATGCGAGTGGGGTTAGTATGGGTGGTTGTTTGGTTCAAATGCAGAGAGTAGATGGAGAAGAGCAATTGAGAGTAATAGCGTATGTTAGTAAAGCGTTTAATAAAGCTGAGCGGAAGTATTCGACGATTGACAGGGAATTGGCTGCAATACGATTTTGTGTGAAAGCATTGAAGTATTTTTGTATGGTGTAAAATTCATTGTGCGTACTGACCATCAGCCCCTAGTGTACATGATAAGGAAAGAGTGTGTGAATGCAAGGGTTGCTAGGACCATAGAGGATTTGAATGAATTTGATTTTAGGTTAGAATATGTACCGGGAAATAAGAATGTGATAGCGGATGCGATGTCGAGGATGCATGGGAGGATGGAAGATAAAGAGAGTAATCAGAATTCTGAAAGGTTGCCTGAAGGTTTAGTTGTGGAGCAGAGTTGTGAAGGGCAAGATATGGTATATAAGTGTATCCTAATGGGTTTAAGTAAGTTGGTACAAGAGGGGTTAAATACGGAAATACCAGGTAGTGTAACTGAGCTTAAAAGAAGAGTGATGAATGAAGTGTCCAAAGAAATGGTATATGAGGAGGAGAGTAGTGTACTATAAGGGGAAGTATTATCAAAGATATTAATGGTGGTAAGTATGTTGTATGGTGTAACTGTGTATTTGTATTTTGGATGGAATCGACCGATGGAATATCGGGCATGTAAGGAGAATGATAAGGAATATATTTTGAGGATTCAATGTAAGGAGGAATGTTGCAAATTGTTGAGTGAGAAGGATAATGGTGCAAGTGACCTTAATCCAAGATATGGGGGTATAGAGGACAGTGAGTATGATGATGAACATATTGGTGAAGTGAGTGACAGAATGGAAAGGAGAGTAAATGTATGCATGCATGGTGTAAAAGGAAGGATGATGACATATGTGAATATAAATGAGAATGAATATTGTAGTTTAATTGATAAGGGTGCTCAAGTGTCATTAGTAAATGAGTCGGTTATTAGGGAAATTGAGAGGTACAATTGGGAAGTGAAAAGACAGTGTACGAGTGTGAGAATTCATGGGATAGGTCAGGGAAGTTTACTTGTTTGGGAAGAAGTGAGGTTGAAGGTGAAACTAGGGAGTATGGAAGTGGAACATAATTTTATTGTAATGGGAGAGAATGAAATGCCTAGTTGTTTTTTGATGGGAATAGATTTTTTGAGGTTGCACCATGTGTCAGTTGATGTTGGTAAGGGTCTGCTTTCAAAGAATGGCTGTAAGGTAATAGTAATCGAGGATAATAGTGTATTCATGGCGAATTTTGTTGGCATGATTGATATTGCAAAAAGTGAAGATGATTTGTTGAGCAAAGAGGAGGTGGAAGAAATGCAAGGTGAATGTTTAGAGATAAATAGGTTACGTGAATGTATTTTAAAAGGTATTAGGGTGGAAGAATGGCCGTGTGATTTGGAAGCGTATAAGAAAGTTGTTAAAAGATTTATTGTTTGTAAGAATATTGTGTATTTTTTGCATAGGGGAATGGATGAAGATATATATGTTCCTGTATTTCCAATGCATGCAGCTGTAAGTATGTGTATGGTAGTGCATGACAGGTATGGGCATATGGGGAAGAATAAATTGTGGGAATGCATGCGAGAGAGGTTGTTTACGCCTGGGTTGAGTCTAATTTGTAGGGATGTAGCGACTACTTGTGAGGATTGTCAGAAGGGGAAGTATCAGAGCATGCATGCAAGTCCGCCTGTTCTGAGGTTACGTATGAAAGAGCCATTTGAGATGTTTGTGATTGATTGTGTTTCGTTGCCTGTGACTGCGAGAAGACATGTGGGAATGATTGTCATGGTCGATCATATGAGCAAGTTTGCGTATGCCGTACCCATCAAGAATAAAAGAAGTGAGACTGTAGCGAGAATGGTAAGTCAAGTGATGTTGCCGATGAGTGTGTGTAAGCCTGCAAAAATGTTAAGTGACAATGGTCCGGAGTTTGTTGGATGGGAGTTTGAGCAGATGTTGAGAGAATGGGGCATTGAACATGTGTATTCGACTCCGTATATGCCAAGTGCGAATGGTTTGGCTGAAAGGACTGTAAGAACTTTGACAGAAATTTTGCGGATGATGAGTACATGTGATAATGATTGGGATTTATATGTTGGGCGTGCGTTGTGGGCGTATAATGTAACTGTGCACAAGAGTACTGGTATGTCTCCGTGTAAGTTTGTGTTGAATTTTGAAAAGATAGTAAGACCGAGATTGAGTGTGTCCGAGAATGATAGAGATGTTTGGAAGAAAGCAAATGAGAGATTTGAAAGCTACAAAGTGGGAGAGAAAGTGTTAAAAGAAGTAATTGAAAAGGGAAGAATGAATGTCAATAAGGTACGTGATAAGTTTGAAGGTCCATATGAGGTGTTAGATGTTGGTTCTAGTGGGTTGAGTTATGTTTTAGGTAAAGTAAGTGTGGATGGTAGTGTGGAAAAGGTTAGGGCACACCACAATCAGTTGCGGAAATGGAAGGAGGTACCAAGATATATTCAGGAGAATGGTATGAATAAATGGCTGAAAACGAACAAGTATGAACCGAGTATGTGTGAGGCATTAGGTTTAGAAGATAAGCAATTGGTGTTAGTAGAGTATGGAAAGAAAAAGAAGTCTGAGAATTTTACTGGGGATAAAAGACGGGAAAATTTTGTAGTTGTAGGCGGGAATCAGAATAAGCAAGACAAGGGTGTAAATGTACAGGTGAGTATGGAAGATAAATGTATTAATACAGATGAAACTTGGATGAGTATGAATGATACTTATAGTGTGTGTGGTTTTTCGTTAGATGAGGCAAGAGAACGTATGACGGACACGAGAATGAAAGATAGGAGAATGATAAGCAGTATGAATGATTCTTTTGTTAAAGTAGAAAATGGTTTAGATGTAATGGATGAATTGTTGACAGAAATTAGTGGGATTTTCGGGCCAGATGAAACTGAGGTAGATGAAATAGTGAATGATATCTTAGACGAGCAGAGCATAGACGGGAATAGTAATAGTACGTTGAATGAAAACGACATGGAAGAAGTGAATGAGAGAGTGCAGGTATATGAAGGCCCAGTTACCCGAAGCCGAGGCCCTGTTCCTGATTGCGACTGGGTAATGAGAAAATAGGTAAGTGTTGTGTGAGGATTTGGCAAAGTAAGGGGGGAGGAATGTGGAGGATTAATTTTATTTTAATTTATTTTTTTTGTTTGCCAAATCAAGAGAGAGAGAGAGAGAGAGAGAGAGAGAGAGAGAGAGAGAGAGAGAGAGAGAGAGAGTGTGAGTGTGTTTAAGTTTTGTCAGAGAGAGAGAGAGAGAGAGAGAGAGAGAGAAATTGTTTACAGTATTGGCTTTAGTTTGTCACAGAGAGAGAGAGAGAGAGAGAGAGAGAGAGTTGTTTTAGTATTGTTAAATAGAGACATTTTATTTGCTTTAGCTTTGTCATTAGAGAGAGAGAGAGAGAGAGAGAGAGAGAGAGAGAGAGAGAGAGAGAGAGTGTGTGTGTGTGTGTGAGTGAGCGAGTGTTTATTTACTTAAGTTGTCAAACCGCAAGAAAGAAAGAAAGAGTGTTTATTTGCTTTAGTTTCGTCAGAGAGAGAGAGAGAGAATTTCATTTGCTTTCGTTTTATTAGATCGCGCGTGCGCAAGAGAGTATGTGTGTATGTGCGTTTGTGTGTGCGTGTTTTGTGTGTCCGCGGTGCGCGCTGAGGAAAGGGTAATTAGCGAATGATTGTTTGAAGTTGGAAAGATTGTTGGTATAATTGAGGTTGTTTGTTTACCTTTTTAGCTAGGATAGGGTGGTGATGAATGTCTTGGGCGAAAGCATTGGATATCGAACGATAGTAGGAGTCGGCTGTGTATTTTTTTTGCTCTTCGAAAGCCGGCTGTGAAGCTTTTTTTTATATTCTGAGTAAGTACTGTTTTTATTTATTTTTGTTAGGCGCGTTCATGAGTGATAGAAAGTTTATTGTTTATCTTTGATTATAGTGCGATAGTTGTTAGTTAGGAGTGTTCATAAGTGTTTTTTTTATTTTTTTGGCAGGCCGCGATTCCTCCTTTGGGGAGAAGATTTATTTGAATTTGACTATTGATGACCTGGCTTACTTAAGGAATTTGTGTTTAGACTGCTCTAGTGGATTGATTTATTTGACGACGACCCGGACCGAATTTACTTCCGATTGCTGTTGATGATACCGATGAGGATGATGATGATGATGATTACGCTCAAGGACTAAATCAATTAAAACATTTTTGTATTGACTGAGTGTCAAGTGTTGCCATATTGTGGCGTTGCAACCGAATTGTGGGGTTGTGGCTTTGGCCGAAAAGGACTGTTGGCCCTTGTGTGGACAACGACGTCCACACATAAACAAATATTGGTTTTGGTGTGTCACGTGTGTGTGGATAAAGAGTTCCACTCATAAACAAATATTGGTTTTGGGTGTGTTAATTTTAAGTTGTTAAGGTTTTTTATTTTGAATGGTGTTACGGTTTATATTTAATATTGTTTATGATTCGTGATAAGTGTTTTTTTTGGTTTATGATTGCGTTTACTATTAAGAATATAGTGTTAAGGTTATGTTTTGTTTTCATTTTCCTTCTGTCCAAGAGTCCAGTTTGAAGTAAAGTAAGGGGAAAGTTTGTGTTGTGGGATATTTTGAAAGAAGAGTGATCAAAGGTGTGGGGGTTTGTTTTTGTTGACATCCCGCTACAATATAGTTCAAAACGTTACTGGTTGTGTCTTTAAAAATCGTCTTACGAAAAGGTTAGAAGCAATTTCTATAACAATTACTTTTTAATGCCTCCAATTTCTTATTTGCTGTTTTTTTACTATTACACTCCGTTACTGATGCATTTTGTATATTTAGGATTCGAGTCCTGAGTTACAGTGTAATTTAGGAATCCCCAATAGAATTAAGACCAGGTCTATGGCTATATATATATACATTATATATATATATATATATATATATATATATATATATATATATATATATATATATATATATATATATATATATATATATATATATATATATATATATATATATATATATATATATATATATATATATATATATATTTATATTATATGTATATATATATATATATATATATATATATATATATATATATATATATATATATATGTATATATATATATATATATATATATATATATATATATATATATATATATATATATATATATATATATATATATATATATACTCCTCGGGTAGTGGAAGAGTGAGTAGTCATATCCTGGTGAGACAGGTTGCATGTGTATATCTATTCTAATATTTACACTAGTAGTCAGATATTAATTTTATAGGTCTCTACTGTCATTTTCATCAATCCAAATACTGTATCTATTTCATAGGATCTGTATTTACGAAATGATGTGATTGATTAAGTAAATATCTTTTTACTTATCATTAGCTATAGAAAAAGGTTACTAATTGGAAAATTAATATAAATATCGTTTAATATTTTACTATGATATTTCAAAAATCTTTATACAAGAAAAGACCTGTAAATATAAAAGTATGTCAGAAAGTTTTTTTTTTTTTTTGAGGATTAATTTTCCACATATTAATTACTCTCCCCTATATCATGAAGAGTAAGTGTTGGCATATACTATATTATATATATATATATATATATATATATATATATATATATATATATATATATATATATATATATATATATATATATATATATATATATATATATATATATATATATATATATATATACAGTAGAACCTCGGTTTACGAATTTAATTCGTTCCTAATGCGAACTCGTAAACAGAAAAATCAGTATCGCGAAAAGAATTTCCCCATAAGAATGTTATAAAATCGAAATAATTAGTTCAACCCATCTACAAAAACCAATTTTCACAAATTTTTCCTTACACATACAGTACTCTACTGTACTCTACACAAAATTATTAAAATATTGCAGTCATTTAATGATGAAAATATGGATATGCATGCACAGTAAACCTGAACTTTACCTTAGAGGAGTGTCGCTGCTGGCTTGATGGAGACGAGAGGAGGGGAAGGAGGAGGAGGGGGTTACTGCTTGGAGGGAGAATCTACCTCCATGAGAACTTCAGGAACGTTGACTGGATTTCTCTCGCGAGAATGGCGTTCACTATCACTGGTTTTGCGTTTGCGAGACTCTTGGTCGTCGTCTTTCACAGTTCTTTTCTCCCCCTTCACAAGATATTTTTCAATAGACACCTGCTTTTGTCTGTTCTTTAAAATTTTATAGAAGTGACCCACCCCATTATCGACTAATAAATTTATTGCACGGTCTGTTTCAGCCTTATTTGGGACATTTTCCTCAAGAAAACTTTTCACGTCTTCCCACTTCTTTAAAAAATCTCTTATCTCACTCGAAGACAGTGATTTTGCAGTGCCTCCCTCCTCCTCAGATGAGATTTCCTCTATTACCTCTCTTTGCTGCTGCTCGTGCAGGTCCTTCAGCTCCTCGGTGGTCAGCTGCTCCTTATGCTCCTGCAGGAGGTCGTCGATGTCATCCGTGTCCACCTCCAGCCCCATTGCCTTGCCCAAGGACACAATATCCTCGTCAACTGCTTCCTCCTGGTTGGGTTCGAACCCCTCGAAATCCCGTTCTGCAACGGCGTCGGGCCACAGTTTCTTCCAGGCGGAATTGAGGGTTCTCCTGGTGACTCCTTGCCAGGCTTTATCAATTAAAGTCAGGCAGTTGTAGATGGAGTAGTGATCCTTCCAAAACTCTCTGAGGGTAAGGTTGGTGCCCTCTGTTACTTCAAAGCAGCGCTGGAACATAGCTTTGGTATAAAGTTTTTTAAAATTTGAGATCACTTGCTGATCCATGGGCTGTAGTATTGGAGTGGTGTTGGGGGGTAGGAACTTCACCTTAATGAACTTGTATTCCTCCGCTATGTCCTCTTCAATGGCTGGAGGATGGGCAGGAGCATTGTCCATTAACAGCAAGGCTTTGAGTGGGAGGTCCTTCTCCAGGAGGTATCTCTTGACTTCGGGACCAAAAACCTCGTTCATCCACTCAACGAAGAAGATCCTTGTCACCCAAGCCTTCGTATTAGAACGCCACATGACGTGCAACTTTTTCTTCTGCACATTGTTCTTCTTGAAGGCTCGTGGATTCTCCGAGTGATACACCAGGAGAGTTTTAATTTTGCAATCCCCACTGGCGTTGGAACAGAACAGCAGGGTTAGACGGTCTT
>NC_090742.1:112867494-112879994 GCF_036898095.1 Palaemon carinicauda
CATCACAGTTGATACAATCACTTTCTCATATAGAACTCTCTTTACATTCATGCCTAACCCTCTATTTTTTACTACTCCCTCAACTGCCCCCAACACTTTGCAACCTTCATTGACTCTCTGACGTACATCTGCTTTCACTCCATCATTTCCTGCAACAACAGACCCCAAGTACTTAAAGTGATCCACCTCCTCAAGTAACTCTCCATTCAACATGACATTCAACCTTGCACCACCTTCCCTTCTCGTACATCTCATAACCTTACTCTTACCCACATTACCTCTCAACATCCTACTCTCACACACCCTTCCAAATTCTGTCACTAGTCGGTCAAGCTTCTCTTCTGTGTCTGCTACCAGTACAATATCATCCGCAAACAACAACTGATTTACCTCCTATTCATGATCATTCTCGCCTACCAGTTTTAATCCTCGTCCAAGCACTCGAACATTCACCTTTCTCACCACTCCATCAACATACAAGTTAAACAACCACGGCGACATCACACATCCCTGTCTCAGCCCCACTCTCACCGGAAACCAATCGCTCACTTCATTTCCTATTCTAACACATGCTTCACTACCCTTGTAGAAACTTTTCACTGCTTGCAACAACCTCCCACCAACTCCATATAACCTAATCACATTCCACATTACTTCCCTATCAACTCTATCATATGTTTTCTCCAGATCCATAAACGCAACATACACCTCCTTACCTTTTGCTAAATATTTCTCGCATATCTGCCTAACTGTAAAAATCTGATTCATACAACCCCTACCTCTTCTAAAACCACCCTGTACTTCCAAGATTGCATTCTCTGTTTTATCCTTAATCCTATTAATCAGTACTCTACCATACACTTTTCCAACTACACTCAACAAACTAATACCTCTTGAATTACAACACTCATGCACATCTCCCTTACCCTTATATAGTGGTACAATACATGCACAGACCCAATCTACTGGTACCATTGACAACACAAAACACTTAATAAACAATCTCACCAACCATTCAAGTACAGTCACACCCCCTTCCTTCAACATCTCAGCTTTCACACCATCCATACCAGATGGTTTTCCTACTCTCGTTTCATCTAGTGCTCTCCTGACTTCCTCTATTGTAATCTCTCTCTCATTCTCATCTCCCATTACTGGCACCTAAACACCTGGAACAGCAATTTTATCTGCCTCCCTATTATCCTCAACATTCAGCAAACTTTCAAAATATTCCGCCCACCTTTTCCTTGCCTCCTCTCCTTTTAACAACCTTCCATTTCCATCTTTCACTGTCTCTTCAATTCTTGCGCCGGCCTTCCTTACTCTCTTCACTTCTTTCCAAAACTTCTTCTTATTCTCTTCATATGACTGACCCAGTCCCTGACCCCACCTCAGGTCAGCTGCCCTCTTTGCCTCACGTACCTTGCGCTTTACTTCCACCTTTTTCTCTCTATATTTTTCATACTTCTCTATACTATTACTCTGCAGCCATTCTTCAAAAGCCCTCTTTTTCTCTTCCACTTTTTACCTTCCCTCCTTCATTCCACCATTCACAGCCCTTCCTCATGCTGCGTCCAACCACCTTCTTGCCACATACATCACTTGCAATCCCAACAAAATTTTCTTTTGCTAACTTCCACTCCTCCTCTAAATTACCAGTTTCTCTTACTCTCACCTCGTCATATGCCATTTTCAACCTTTCCTGATATTTACTTTTTATCCCCCGGTTTTATTAGCTCTTCAACCCTCACTAGCTCCCTTTTACATCCACCCATTCTATTCCCCCACTGTTTTGCTACAACTAATTTTCCTTCCACCAAAAAATGATCAGACATACCGTTAGACATACCCCTAAACACGTGCACGTCTTTCAATCTTCCAAACATTCTTTTAGTTATCAACACATAATCCATTAATACCCTTTCTACTACTCTTCCATTTGGCACTCTTACCCATGTATACTTATTTTTATCTTTCTTTTTAAAAAAGCTAGCACTTATTACCATCTCTTGTTCAACACACATATCTACCAGTCTCTCACCACTCTCATTTTCGCCTGGTACGCCATACTTCCCAATGACACCTTCTACCTCTCCAGTGCCCACTCTAGCATTTAAGTCACCCATGACAACTACATAATTCCTTCTACCCAGTCCTTCTACACACCTAGTTAATTCATTCCAGAACTCATTCCGCTCTTCTTCACTTGTCTAACTACCTAGCCCATACGCACTGACAAACGCCCAACATTCCCTACCCAACCTAACCCTTACCCACATTAACCTAGATGATATCTCCTTCCATTCCACTACTTTACCTGTCATCCATTCACTCAGCAATAAAGCTACACCCTCTCTCGCTCTTCCCCTTTCAATCCCAGACACTCTACCAGACATTTCACCAAACATCACTTCACCCTTTCCTTTCATCTTTGTCTCACACAAGGCCAATACATCCATCCTTCTACTTCTAAACATACTTCCAATCTCACATCTTTTACTATCTATCGTACTACATCCACGCACATTCAAACACCCCAAAACTAGAGTGCAGGGAGCAGTCACTCTCTCTCCAGCTCCATCTCTTTGTTGCTGTCTCACAGGATTTTTTATACAGGAGAGGGGGTTCCCAGCCCCCTCGTTCCGTCCCCTTTAGTCGCCTCTTACGACACGCAGGGATAACGTTGGCGCTATTCTAATTGTTTTATGCCCCCGCGGCCACAGGGGGCATTAAGCAAAGTGGTTACTCAGCCGAGAGGTGTAAGTGAGCATGGTAGCCAGTCTACTACACCCCCCTACTCGCTACCTAGCGGAAGAGGTAGTTATTCCTCACTAAAATTATCATGGCTCGTCTTATACCCTTATGAATAGCTCCATGTTAGTATACCAGGAAAAATATAAATTATTTAACAAATTAGTTATTATGAGCAATAGTTATGATGAAAAATGCCAGTAAATGTATGATATTTTAATCTTTAACCATTAAAATTTAGCCTAAGTTAATTACCCATATATATATATATATATATATATATATATATATATATATATATATATATATATATATATATATATATATATATATATATATATATATATATATATATATATATATATATATATATATATATATATATATATATATATATATATATATATACATACATATATATATATATATATATATATATATATATATATATATATATATATATATATATGCATATATATATATATATATATATATATATATATATATATATATATATATATATATATATATATATATATATATATATATATATATATATATATATATGGGTAATTAACTTAGGCTAAATTTCAATGGTTAAAAATTAAAATATCAAACATTTACTGGCATTTTTTACCATAACTATTGCTCATAATACCTAATTTGTTAAATAATTTATATTTTTCCTGGTATACTAACATGGAGCTATTTATAGGGGTATAAGACGAGCCATGATAATTTTAGTGAGGGATAACTACCTCTTCCGCTAGTTAGCGAGTAGGGGGGTGTAGTAGACTGGATACCATGCACACTTACACCTCTTGGCTGAGTAACCACTTTGCTTTATGGCAGGACTTCTCGTGGGACAGGGTGGCAAGCCAGTTTGTTTAAATAGCTTCAGGTTTGTATACTAAGAAAAGTACAAATTACTTACAAATTTGTT
This sequence comes from Palaemon carinicauda, assembly GCF_036898095.1. Classification (NCBI taxonomy): domain Eukaryota; kingdom Metazoa; phylum Arthropoda; class Malacostraca; order Decapoda; family Palaemonidae; genus Palaemon; species Palaemon carinicauda. Next base: position 112,871,189 of record NC_090742.1, read on the forward strand.
TTTTGTTCCGGCGTAGATACAAACCCTCCACTATTTATAGGGATGACTTACTCTTAGGAGGGAGGAAGTCTTCACCAACTGGCCTTGGTCTTGACCCAGGGTCCTCTCTATTTCAATCTGAGATTGATAGTAGAAGGGACCCTACCCTCGCTAAAATCAAGTGCCGATATAAGGTAATGCACTGTTAGCAGCCTGTAGAAGCTTGTGTGTGAGTGGAACTAACAGTATGACTTGTGTTTAACATAGGAACTCAAGTACAAAACCTATTGTTCTTAAGACTTACCCTATACCCTCCCTCAAAAAGGTATTGGGAATGTAATAAAGTATTCTTCAATACTTAGGAGGCACAAGGGAAATGAGTCTTACCTGCAGCGAGGTGAGGTCAGCTATGCTGAGGCTTGTGGAGCTGTTTCCCCAAAGGGGAGAAGGTGAAAGGAAGAAAGTAGCTAGTCATTTTTACTCATTCACCCCAGATTAATCCGGGTAACCTCAGCCCTCAACCCTCTGCTACTTGTCCATCAAGGAGCCTGAGGTGTTTAGACCATTTGTTGTGCAACCACCACAGGACCGATGGAAAAGGTCTCCATGTTCCTGTGGGTTACGTCTATGCAGGTAGTAGGCCGTGAAGGTCGATTGACGCTTCCAAATGCCTACTTACAGTATCTGCACCACAGTGTAGTTTCTTCAATGCCAGGGACGTAGCAACGCCACTGACGTTACGAGCTCTGGGTATTAGGATGGAGGAGGGTCAAGATTGAGAGCAACCACAATAGCATTCCGATCCCAGAGGGGAAGGAAATTCTTGAGATCCTCCTCTTGACTTTCCCCGTGCTGGTCAACAGTGCAGACACACAGGGGCGAGCTAGTGTCGTTCTTTTAAGGTAACACCACAGACTCCTCACTGGGTGAAAACCCCAGTTGATGGGTCTTTGGTTACTGAAGGAAGTCTCTTTATCCGAAACGGGCTGCACCTAGGGTACAGCACACTCGTATTTTGAGTCTTGGCAGTCAACTCAGGGACACCGCTAAGGATTACTACTCCTCGTCTCCTAGAGTAGGAGACATCACAAGATGGATCATACAACACAATAACTCTCTTGGTCGAAGCCCAAGTGACAAGAAAGGGTCGTCTTTCATGTAAGGAAAGGATCTGCTGCCTGGCATAAAGGTTCATAGAGAGGGGCCTTCAGGGACTGAAGGACCTGAACCGCGTTCCCAGGAGGAGGTTGAGATCCAACAGGGGACAAGTTATCTTAAACTTTTAAAAGTAAAGGCATCGATGGGAGGGAATCTCCTTCCTCGACATCAGTCACAAAGGACCGAATACTTCGCCTGGAAGATTGACGCTGAAAAGTGTCCAAGGTACCTAGACATCTTTTCCGCAACTCTTTGAGGGAGGCCCTTCTGAGAGAGGTGGTGTAAGACCATCCAAGGCATGAAGTCGAAGCAAAGCTTTGGCTTAAGAAAGTGTTAGCATGTGGCAGCTTGGAAGATCGTGTCTGGGGAGAATGATCGCTCGGAACTCTATTGGGAGCTGCAGAAGGTCCGGGAACCATTCTGCGGAATGCTATAGCGAAACTATTGGAGTCATTGATAAGATCTTGCTTATCCTGACTTGGTTGAGGACTTTCTCACCAGACCAAAAGGGGAAAAAAAGCACACCTCTATGCCGCCCCACCGATCTTGGATTACATCTTCTTTGCGGGACCGGTGTACCGGGATTGGGGAACGGTCGAGCGGGAGCCTGAAGTTCAGGGCTGCTGCGAGGAACACCACAGTTGGGGACCTCACAAAGTAAAGACTTTGTTGGATACAAGAAGATTCCAAGACACTAGGAACCCACTATCTGAGTAGTACTGTTCAGATTATCTGCACACAAATTCCTGTACCAAGAATGACACGAGCGGATGGGGGCAACTAGTTGTCTTCTGTTAATCTGAGGCTTTGTACTGATAGATGGTTCTCTAAGAGAGGTGAATGCTGGTACCTTCCTAAATCAGGCCAATGGATGAGGATAGAATGGTGTGGCATATGCACTCGTCCACCAACCCCCCCACTTTAGACGTATTAAAGAAAGCATCAGATCCAGAGGGAAGACGAAAAGAAAGTCCTCTTTGCAAAAGCTCTCGTCTACCACCGACCACCCGCGGTTCGCCCAGCGGTGGGGGTGGGGAGTGATTGCATAACAACAAAAACATCTCGAGATGATATCGGGATGTGTAACTATTTGCACGTTTTTGCAATGAAGGGGAACAGCCTGTCCTCCCTCCAACTGCCACCAATCTAGTGTTGTTGGCCGAATAAGACCGATACCAAACGGAAAACCAGTTAATCAGTACAGCGTATATTATAAAGACAAATCTCTATAGAGATTGCTTTCTAGACAGGAGAGGTTTGTTTTCACGAAGGAGAACGTCGCTTAAGATAAGGCTCTCGCTCTGCTCTTGAAGGAGAACCATAAGCGTAAGGGGGGACCACTGATGTCCAGAGGAGGTGTTCTTTCGAGAACGAGTTACTCGTTCCCCCGAAGGGGAAACCTGCTTTGGAGAAAGTTCTGCCCACGCCCGTGGTGGATCAGCAAACTCCTACAAGTTATCTCTCGCGAACGAAAGGAAAGTTCTCCTGAAGGAGATCGCCTAAGACAAAGTTTCTTCCAGCTCTATGGGAAAAAAGCATAGGTGTAACAATATCTCACTCGCGAACGAGAGAGAAGTCCTCCCGAAGGAGGACATCATTTAACACAAGCTTTCTCCCAGCTCTCTGGGAAAAAGCGTAGGCGTAATAATCTCTCTCCAAAACGAGAGAGAAGTCCTCCCAAAGGAGGATATTGCCTAACACAAACTTTCTCCCAGCTCTATGGGAAAAAAGCGTAGGCGTAATAATCTCTCTCTCGCAAACGAGAGAGAAGTCCTCCCGAAGGAGGTCATCGCCTAAGACAAGCTATCTCCCAGCTCTATGGGAAAAAAGCGTAGGCATAATAATCTGTCTCTCACGAACGAGAGAGAAGTCCTACTGAAGGAAGACATCACCTAAGACAAGCTTTCTCCCAGCTCTATGAGAAAAATGAGTAGACGTAACAATCTCTCTCGCGAACGAGAGAGAAAAGTTCCCCTCGAAGGAGGAACACGACTTAGACTTGCTTTTCTGCAGTTCAAGAGGAAGATGCACGGTTTTCAGCGATGAGATAGCAGGTGCAAAACTGGTCGAGCCGTCCGCAACTCTCCCCGAAAGGGGGAAGGTTGCTGAATGGCTGAAGTGGAGAAGCTCTCCCTCAGAACCCAAATCCGAGGAGGGTTAACATTCCCTCGTAAGGGAAGGTTTTCCAACCCCTGGAGGCGAACATTCTGGCAGCAAACTATGCTTTCCATCATCAAGCCTTGTTCAAGTTGAAGGTTGACAACGATTGCTACCTCGTAATGTGGGCAGCTCACGAGCTACCACATGAAGGGCAGGATAATGAACAGGGCGGCCGAAGCCATCGGCTTTGTGTTCTAAATCGCTGAAATGTGTAGAAAAGAAAATAAAAGTTGTACTTAATTACAATTCATGCTCCTCTACACAAAATGAACTAATCAGGAAATAAGTGACCTTCCTTGTAAGATAATTCCTCGAAAGGGAGCTGAACTGATATAAACTTAAACTTAAGTAATGAAAAAAAAAAACACAAGGGAGTGTTGAGAACCTGCCACCCATCAACAGAGGTGAGGGTGGCAAGGGAGGGGAGTAGTAGCAACACAATGACAACTCCCTTACGGCGGAGACCGCCAGATACGTTGTCAACAGTCATTAAAGTTACTAGTATCTAACAGCATAAAAGTATATTTTCATTTATACATTTATACATGCATATTTATGTATGAGATAAATGAAAACACACACAAGAGAAAAAAAAATGACAGAAAAACAATCAAGGCAAGTCTTTGCAGGAGAGAACGGCAGCATGTCCGTCCTCTACCAAGTAAAAAAGTGGTTACTGAGCCGTGAGGTGTGAGCAAGTGGGGTAGCCAGTCTACCCCACCCCCTACCCGCTAACTAGCGGATGCGGTAGTTATCCCTCACTAAGATTATCATTGCTCGTAACGGAGGGTTAGTATCTACGTCGGAACAAAACACTTTTATGGGTTTCCCCACCCAAAACCCAGTTTCTCACTACAATGTCCCATATTTATTATTGGAAGGGGTGGTCAGAAATAGATAAAACTGAGGATAATGAGAAGGAAAAATATTTGGTTCATGTATTCAGCTAGAAATTATAGTATTATAAACTTCCCTAAGATTTAGCAAACTTTTCAAAGTATTACTAAATAATGTGGCAGCTTATATAAAGGAAAAATGTAGCATCCTTATATGTTTCTCATATGTTTGAAAAAAAAAATTCACTATCTTACCACTTGAATGAATTATAGGAATGTGTACTAACCTTAACCTAACACAAGATGAGGGATCCTTACTCAGCCAAACTAAGTAGGTATGTAGGTAGGTAATGATACAGCAACCTAAAGGGTGCTCGCCGTGGCTAGCTAAGGATATGGCTTCTAGGTTAGGTAAGGTGGCGATGATTAGGTTAGCTGGTGTTCGTGTGTTTGTTTCCCTTTTAGAATATAATTTTTCAGTCATAACTTCAAATTATGGAACTGCCCTTTGCTGCCACTTACAAGAGCAATATACTTTTCAAACTGTTTATCTTGGTGTTTGTTATGCAAGTAAAATTATGGTTTCAGACAAATTCAGATATCCGATATAGAAATAAAACAGCGTGTTTTCAATGAAATTGACCTTTATTTCTTCCGCAAGTAATCAGATTTAGAGATACAGTACAGTGCCACAATATAACTAAAAAAAAATTTAGTTCCACAGTGGGAAACTGGTGATTTTTGGGTCGGAGAATGCAGAAAAAAAGGGATAAAATAAAAGAGAAGCTTTCTAATCTAAACGAATCAGTCATCGTAATTAAAAAAAAAAAAACAGTTACCGTCATGAAAATCTAGTAATAGTAACAAAAAATTATCAAAACACTGGAGCTTTTGTTTACCAGACTCCCGGACGGATAGAAAACCTCATTTGCCATCTAATTTTCGATGGTCAAGTCTTTCATAGCAGTCTGCATCATATTACAAATATCTCGTTACATACTTGAGTTAATGATCTAAGGGTTTTTGCTCACTTCGCTAGCTATTCCTGGTAAATATTATCTCATTGTTCCTATGTTATGGCAAGCGACCTGTTTCCCTATGCTTAATAGCCCAGTAGGTTAGTATTGTGGCGAGATAACGCTATGGCACTCAGCATGGGACACTTAAAACTTGTTGGTAACACTGAATGTTCATGCAGATACCTATTCACTACTCCTGGAGTTCCATTGTAATGTCTATAAAAATGTTCAATGACCTCAAAATGAGAGAAGCAACAACTACTACAGGTCTGAACAACGGAATCCAGAGCAGGCAACTGAAAAGCATTTATTTTAAAGGACATATGAATTCCAAAATCACAGTTAACTGGATATTCTTGAGACAAAGCAACAATCAGGTTTCATTATTTTTACTATAACCATAATTCATATCCAAAAACAAAGGACGAACGTAGTAGCGTAAATACATCTTAGGATGACAATCAGGAATTATATCCATTGGCAAATAGTTCCATGAACCCTAATTTAAGGAATTGACTAACTTTTTCATAATGATCTCAAAAACATCAAATAAATAAACAATACACAAATTTGGCCGAAACTGTAGCCTAATAATACCATTATGCATTTTTCATCACTATTATTGCTGAAAATCACTCATTTTTGGGCATTTCTTTACACAAAAACCTGTTTCCCGCTAGGGTCCCCCATATTTGTTTATATGAAGGGGCCTAAATATTCATAAACCGGTGGTTTGCCCAAATAATCAGGGTCAAAAATGCATACAACGCATGACGGCGAGTAAGAATAATATATAGTTTATTTATTTGGCTGGATATTAAAGTATGGGTACTAAATTTCTAGCCAAAGACATGAACCATATATTTTTCCTACTCGTTAGCTTGTGTTCTATGCATTTCTTACCTTGATTATTGGGGCAACCCAACCGTTCCTGAGTTTTTGGACCCCTTATATAAAAACCATTATGGGGGACCCCAGTGGGAAACCAGGGTTTTTAAGGAGGGAAAGTGTCATAAACAAGTGATTTACAGCAATAATAATGGTCAGAAATGCAAAATAAGAACAAGATAGCCAGTTTGAAAAAATATATGGATCTTGTAAGTGGCTGAACATAGGCCAAACATGATTATTTAACATTTCAGATTTGTAAAAGGTACAGATCCTAACAAACCCACCTGACCTAACCTAACCTAGTCGTTTCCAGGTCACAACCCCTAGCCAGGGGCAAGCCCCTGGACCCCCTTCCCCTGTCACAAACCTTCCTAGGTTACAGCCCCTAGCCGGCGGCAAGCTCCCGGATCCCCTTCCCAGGTCATTACCCCTAGTCGGGGCCAAGCTCCCGGATCCCCTTCCCAGGTCACAAACGAAAACAAACTCACAATTCACAAATAAATCCTTACCTTAAGTTTGGGAGGTCGAAGCTGAGGGTCTTCTGTTAACAAAGGAACAACTGTCACTGACCCTGTCGTAGTTGTAGATGGGTGGGGATACAGTTGAAGCTGGAAAAATAAGCACACTTTAGTTTGCTAATTATTAAAAAAAAAAAAAAAATACGTATTGTAATAATTTCTACCAGGCGGATAAAAACATAAGATAAATATTGAATAAAATAGTCTTTAAATTCCGCCACGGGGAACGTAACTCTTGATATCCCGCCACAGCCTTTCGATCTTTTAAGTATGTGAACCTGTCTTGGGATCCACAAGATTTTGTGAACGATTCACAGTGAGGTGCACTTACCACGCAGTGGCGAGATCTTTGTATCCTTTCCATGAATCACTGTGGATTACGCTCCCCGCCTTGAAATAACGTTGTATCAAGGGCACAAGGTTCTCGGTATTTCTTGGTTGGTCCACCAAAGGGACCACAAAAATATTTTTGCTCTCCCGCTCCATGCCACTGAACACCCATACACCAGACAAAGGCCTACCTCTGTTATTTTTAGACCTCCGAAACTTGGATTCATCCACTTCGACGACAATGCCAGGCCCACAAATAGCCGGCAAGTCCTGGCAGTAATTTTTCGCGACTTCCGAACAATAAGACCTCCAGTTAACCAAAGTTTGTAATGTCCAGCCAAGGTTATAGGTGACATTGTCGTGTGAAAAGGCCCTTTCAAGGAAATGATTCACGAACAGCAGTATTTCCCATGCTTGAACGTCAGCCTTTTCCAAGAAAGTACCCTTAAATGCAGTTACAGAAAAACCTCCTGTACGACACTTTCCCTTCTTAGCAACCTTGACTGATCGATTACATGATCACTGTTTAACTTGAGATCTAAACCCACATGGCTGTTGCCAGGAAGGGCATTGAACGTCTGAAGGGATGACTCCCTAGTTTTGTAGGAACTCATGTGCCCCTTTATTTTCTCTGAAAAAGAGGGAATATATCTCCCACTCCCTCAGAGAACAACCTTGACATATGGAAGCCTTGATGAAACAAGAGAAAAAGGGGTGGGGATAGGTGTTGAAAAAGAACATCCGGGAACTTATGAAGAACTACCTGTAAGCTGTTAATTGGTTTAAAAAAAAATCACCTGACAGATACGTCATTGTAAATGCACAGAAAGTTCCGCAATCCATGGAAAAAAAAACGCCTGCACAGTAAGTCCCTTTCAGTCTTTCAAATGTAAACAATGGACTTAGAGTAAAAAAACATACTCTACGTTTAAATCGACCGATACGTAAGTTATTATGCCCCAGCCCCCAATGAACATAGAGAAAAAAAACAAGCTAGCCAGCACTCGTCCATTTCTTATATCGCTAGCAATTAAACTATTATATACTAACCCGTTTTGCATATTATACTGCATATCTGGTGTTTATTGCCAAATCCATGTTATCAAAACACTTCAAACAAAAAATCATTGTAGATTTATTTTGCAATATTACATAATGACCGATAAATTTGTTGTAAAGATTATGACAAAATTTATGGACGTCTCCCTTTCCTGACGGTATTATTGTACTGTATTACAGGACACTGTAACCTAGGGGAAAAAAACTACTTCTTTGTAGAAAAAAATTCCGCTCTTTTCGAAAATGACACTCGTTCCCGTGGCAAATTAATAGTTTCAGATATATATATATATATATATATATATATATATATATATATATATATATATATATATATATATATATATATATGTATCTATCTATCTATCTATCTATCTATATATATATATATATATATATATATATATATATATATATATATATATATATATATATATATATATATCCAACGATAATGGGGACCCCCCGTTGGAACTCGGGTTTTGGGTGGGGAAAACATACTGGGGAAACGGTATGTAATGGTAAAAGAAGCCTTTTCTTCTCTATACATTACCTTCATGGATGTATAATAAATCTATGAAAAATACGGTAATATTGAGGTACCATTAGCAATGTTAGCATAACATGCTAACATTCGCAGTGATTTTCATTTATTTGTTGACATTCTACTGGTCTGTTGTAGTCACTCTAGTTCGTTCGTTTGTACATAGCAACTTTCGACTTTTTGCTCATAAACTCCTCTCCCTTGCGCATAAACTCCCCCTCCACCAAAAAGGATTACTTCTTCTCTTATAACCCCTCCTCATTTTCCCCTACGTCATTTTAACCGCTTCATTTAACTATTTGACTTCACCCG
>NC_090742.1:112889994-112892494 GCF_036898095.1 Palaemon carinicauda
CAAATTTCAGGTCTGTCATCTAATTTACATTTTCTAAAGATAGTTATATATTAACCAGTGAATGAGTAGTTCCTCCGGTTAACAGGTCCGTGTAAGGCAGTTCCGTTCATGCCGATCTATTTGGCCGTTCGTCCTCATTTGTTGTCTCGTTACCGGTTGTTATAGGTAACTAGTGGTGTGAAATATAAAAGACACTTGGCGGAGAACATACAGTGTTACATATATATATATATATATATTATATATAATATATATATATATATATATATATATATATAATATATATATATATATATATATATATATATTATATATATTATATAAACGACAGAATAAAACAATGCAGTATTTGTTTGTACATCAATTTATGTCGGGAAAATGAGGGATTAGACGAGAGCAAAGTAACGAGAACCAAGTGATTGATCTCTATGTAGCCTAATAGATATAAAAACTGCAATAAAAGTAAAAGCAAAAACGCTGATTGTGTAGTAAAGGAACCTAGAGATACATAGGAGACCATACGTAAAAAATGGTAAAACTGTGAGTATATGAAACAGTGTATCTATTTATTTATTTACTTTTTTTTTCTTGTTTTTGGCAAAATCTAGGTAAGACCAGGGCATGTTAACTTCCCTTGTTGTTGACATATCTACGGGAGGAGTTATGATAAGTCATAGAAAGGGCGATAGACATAGGAGCAAAGGCGGAAGGTAAGAAACCAGTTGACTAATTTTCGAAGTTAATCATATGGTTATTAGCGGACAGCAAAATATGGGGGAAAGCCTTCCTCCTGGCTAGTACAGTGGTAATGTCTCCGCCTAACATTCGCATATCAGCAGATCGATCCCTGCCCTGCACCGTATGTTTAATCTTTTTACTGGGGAGGTCACTGCTGAGATTGGGCACCCCAGTGGGAGTTGAGCTTACCCGGCTGACGCTCTTGAGAGCATCTATTCTGATGGAACTGAAACTAGATACGTTTACCTTTAATAAAGTCGAAAACTAGTTTAGAATCTTTATCAGGTGAAAGTGTGATTAGGAACAAAGATGATGAAATCACTTATGCTATAATAGATTCTAGAAGGATTGAAGGAATTGACTCTTATAACTTTATTAAGTGGAAGAACTATAAATAAGGATTTTAGATGAAATAAATGGTGAGTCATTGAATTCGTGAGGCCAGATATGTGGCGCAAAGCGTTCAAACGATTGGTTATGGACTTCACATGTAGCCTATGTTGAATCTAAAGTGGTAATGCAATGAATGATTGTTAAGCTTATTTATTTTTGATGGAAGTTTTCTGAATGTAAACATTAACTTAAGAATTATCAGTTACTGATTCCTTGTCTGAATTTACCTCAAGAAAAATATATGAATTGCATAGGATGATTCAGACGGATCTACCAGTAAGCTATCAATTTATGCATCAGAAACTTGGAGTCTTAATAAAGCCATAGAACATAAGCTAGTTACAACTCAAAGAGTTTTGATAGGAATATTGATAGGATTAAAAGTAAGAGATAAAAAAAGAGCAACGTGGATACGAACGCAAACTAAAGTACAGGGATATGCTAACAACATGTAAAAAAAAGAAATGAACATGGGCAAGACATATAATGAGAAGGACAGATAATAAAAGGCCATAAAGCATAACAGAATGGGTCCTTCAAGACTGTGAAAGAAGAAGAGGAAAGAAGAAAAAGTTGATTGGCGAGCTAGGAAAATTTCCGGGTATGAACTGCCATAGAAACAAATGGAAAAACATGTCTGAGGCAGTGGGCTAGTAACGGCTGATGATATATATATATATAATTATATATATATATATATATATATAATATACTATATTTATATATATATATATATATATATATATATATATATATATATATATATATATATAGTGCATAGCCTTCGTTTTCATCAGGGGTTTTAAATACACTAGACGTTTAGTAAAGGACAGGCGCACCAAAAGTTCATTTTACTGTGATCCAATTTCACTTATCCGCTTTCTATGCAAATCCAATTCAGTTCCTCGGTTAATTCTCTCTTCTCATTTTCATCTTGACAATATTTCATAATGTAGTTCTTGGAAGTCTTAGTGCGATGAGGAGTACGAAAACTATTTTCTCTCTTTCGATTGGAAAGTTATTTTTATACAAGTGTGGTTCCAACACTCCTTGTTTCGGGTGAACTAAAACTGTACCTTTATTATTATTATTATTATTATTATTATTATTATTATTATTATTATTATTATTATTTGCTAAGCTATAAACCTAGTGGGAAAAGCAGGGTGCTATAGGTCCAGGGGCTCCAACAGGGAAAATAGCCCAGTAAAGAAAGGAAACAAAGAAAAATAAAATATTTCCAGAATAGTAACATTAAAATATAAACTATAAAAACTTTAACAAACCAAGAGAAAGAGAAATTAAATAAAATAGTGTGCCCGAGTGCTACCTTCAAGCAAAAAACTCTAACCCAAGGCAGTGGTGGAAG
>NC_090742.1:112907494-112912494 GCF_036898095.1 Palaemon carinicauda
TACTTCTTCATCACTTTCTTTTTTCTGTTTCTTTTCTTTACTTTCACCTTCTACTACTTCATCACTTTCTTTTTTCTGTTTCTTTTCTTTACTTTCACCTTCTAATTCTTCATCCCTTCCTCTTTTCTGTTTCTTTTCTTCACTTTCACCTTCGTCTTGGCCTACTAATACCGCTGGCCTCTTTAATAAGAAACTATCCATTGAAACTTGTTTCTGCCTACTTTTCAACACATTTTTAAAATGCGTTAGGCAAACGTCATTGCAGTGTTGAAGCGCACGGTTGGTATAAACTTTTTCTGGATGTTCCTTTTCGACGTAGTCTGCCATTTTATGGAAACATGCAAGAATTTCCTTTATGTCTGCCGTTTTCAAAGGTGCAACATCCTCCTCATCACCGCTAGAGAACTGCTCTTGAACATCACTCACTTGCATCGTCTCCAACTCCTTCAGGTCGTCCGTCGTCAACTCCTCGTGGTGCTCCTCGATAAGTTCATCTATATCCTCCGCGCTAACTTCCAGCCCCATGGACGTACCAAGATGTACGATGTCAGCCACCTCAGATTACTGAATTGGTTCAGGATCGTCAACGATCTCGGCTTCGCCTCCAGGCTTCCCGAACCTCTCGAAGTCTCGTGCAGAGACAGCATCAGGCCACAGCTTCCTCCAAGATGAGTTTAGGGTATGCCTCGAAACTTCCTGCCAAGCGAGATTGATGAGTTTGAGGCATATCACGATGTTAAAGTGATCTTTCCAAAATTCACGCAGGGTGAGGTTTGTACTCTCTGTGACTTGGAAACATCTCTTGAAGAGATATTTCGTGTACAATTTTTTAAAATTAGAAATAACTTGCTGGTCCATGGGCTGGAGGTGAGGGGTGGTGTTAGGCGGTAGATACAGGACCTTTATGAAGGAATACTCGGCCAGAAGATATTCCTCGAGGCTAGGAGGGTAAGCTGGAGCATTGTCCAACACCAGCAGACATTTCATAAGGAGGCGCTTTTCTTCCAAATATTTTCGGACAGTCGGACCGAAGCAGACATTCACCCAATCAATGAACAGTTGCCTCGTTACCCAGGCTTTTGCATTCGCCTTCCACATCACGGGAAGGTTCTCCTTGATGACTTTGTGGGCTTTGAAGGCTCGGGAATTTTCTGAATGGTACACCAGCAGGGGCTTTATCTTGCAGTCCCCACTGGCGTTTGCACAAAAAGCAAGGGTAAGCCTGTCCTTCATAGGCTTATGTCCGGGTAGCCTCTTCTCCTCCGCCGTGATGAACGTCCGACGAGGCATTTTCTTCCAGAAAAGCCCAGTTTTGTCGCAATTGAAAACTTGCTGCAAACTGTAGCCTTCCTGCAGAGTCAACTCTTCAAACGTTTTAACAAAGGCTTCGGCGGCCTTCGTGTCCGAGCTGGCTGCCTCCCCATGCCGTACCACTGAATGGATGCCAGACCTTTTCTTGAACTTCTCGAACCACCCACGAGAAGCCTTGAACTCTGGGGGTTCCTGCTGGGATGTTCCTTCTCCTGCTCCTTCTTCGGCCTGAGCACGCACGAGATCACCGAAAATGGCGGAGGCCTTCTGGCAAATTGTAGTCTCAGTGATGGTGTCTCCTGAGATCTCTTTGTCCTTGATCCACACAAGAAGCAGCCTCTCCATCTTGTCATGCACGTGGGTTCTCTTGTTGGAGAAAATAGTGACGCCCTTAGAAGGTGTCGCTGCTTTTATGGCCGCCTTCTGCTTCAGGATGGTACCTATCGTAGATGAATTCCGGCCATACTCCTTGGCGATCGCACTTAAACGCATGCCAGACTCATACTTTTTAACGATTTCAAGTTTCGTCTCCATCGAGAGCATCGTCTTCTTCTTTCCTTCGGCAACATTCTTGGGACCCATGGCTACAGTAATACGTAATATAATACACTACGTAACGTTTTATACAGTCTATGTATAGTAAATACTAATACAGTACAGTGCACAGTAACGAATGTTTATTAACGATAACACGTGGCGTACGAATGTACTGTATATTAACATTAAGTCAAACAAGCGAAACGAAAAGAGAGAGAGAGAGATGAACGCCTGTGCGTAGGCAAGCTGGGATAGTTGCCGACCAATAGGAAAGCAGGATCTTATGGTGTCAGCTAGCGTCTGAGTAGGGAGATAACCAATGGGTGAGCGGGAGGCTGTAAGTGAGTCTACCCAAGTTCAAAGTCTGGCGGCGCGCGCTTTTTAAAATTACTCTCGGCGAAGAGTTGGGATTTCGTAAGGTTTTCGTATCCTGAAATTTTATCCGTATCCTGGGGCATATAAATCTTCGAATCACTTTTCGCATCCTGAATTTTTCGTAAGCAGAAACTTTCGTATCCAGAGGTATCACTGTATATATATATATATATATATATATATATATATATATATATATATATATATATATATATATATATATATCATCATCATCATCATCATCATCATCATCTCCTCCTACGCCTATTGACGCAAAGGGCCTCGATTAGATTTCACCAGTCATATCCATCTCAACCTTTTAAATGAATACTTCTCCATTCATCATCTCCTACTCCGCTATTCAAGTCCTCACCCATATAGGCCTGTGTCTTCCAACTCTTTTAGTGCCTTGTGGAGCCCAACTTTACGTTTGGTGAACTAATTTTTCTTGGTGATAGCGAAGGGCATGCCCAAACCATCTGCATCTACCCCTCATCGTGATCTTATCAACATATGGTCTCTTATAGTTTCATTTCTAAATCCCGTCCTGCCATTCAACTCCCAATATCCTTCTCAAATCTACTATATCTATAGGAGAATGTTTTATTGTCATACCATGACTCATGTCCACCGATCTCACTAAACTGATATATAGTCTGATTTTTATATGTAATTTCAGGCGATTTTATTTCAAAACTTTATTTAGCCTACCCATTGTCTGATTTGTTTTTTTCCATCTTTCATTAAACTCTAATTCTTAAGACCTTGTATTGGAGATCATAGTTCCTAAATACTTAAATGGTACTACCTCATTAATCCTTTCTCCCTCCAATGATATTTCATCTTCCATTGCATACTCCGTTCTCATCTTATCTGTCTTCCTTCTATTTATCTTCAGCCTAACCTAGCTTGATATTTCATGCATTCTGGTAAGCAAGCATTGCAGAGCCTCTGGTGTTATTCTATCAAGGACAGCATCCTCAATATATTCTATATCTGCTAAATTCCTATCCCCAATCCAGTCCAATCCTTCTCCCCCATCTCTGACCTTTCCACGCATTAAAAATCTATGAGAAGGATAAACAACATAGATAACAACACATTCCCTTGGAGTACTCCGCTGTTCCCTGGAAATTCATTTGATAAGACTTCATTAACATTAACTTTGCACTTGGTGTGGTCATGGACAAACTAAATAAAATTTACTTATTTTTGAGATATTCCATAATAACAGTCTCCACAAAATTGGCCAGCGCACACTACAAAGGCTTTTTCATAGTACACAAATTCCATCATAAGGGGATTTCTATATTCTACGCATTGCTGTACAGCATGTCTCAAAATTAAACTTTTGTCAGTGCAACTTCTACCTTGTCTAAATCATGCTTGTCCATCTCTCAGCTTTTCCTATATATATATATATATATATATATATATATATATATATATATATATATATATATATATATATATATATATATATATATATATATATATATACATATATATATATATATATATATATATATATATATATATATATATATATATATATATATATATGAATATATACAAAGATATAGAGAATGGAGATATAGAGAATACGATGGACTGACGAGGTAATAAAATTTGTGGGAATAGGCTAGCATAGAAGAACCATAAAAAGACGTGTGTAAAGACATGTCTGAGACCTTTGCCCTACAATAGACTGGAACCATTTAATGAGGATGATGATGTTGTTGATACGAGTGTGTGTGTATATATATATATATATATATATATATATATATATATATATATATATATATATATATATATATATATATATATATATATATATATATATATATATATATATATATATATATATATATATATATATATATATATATATATATATATATATATATTTATATTGTAAACGCAAGGAAATTTCACTTTTCCTTGCGCGACTGTAAATAACTGTTGCTGGCGCAGTCACAATAAAAAGCTATTTTTGTGGTAAATTCAAAACTTTGTAATTAAATTAGGGTCACCTAATAGAAGCTTATCTTTGTTAAATAATAAGAAAATTACAAATGAGCAAGTTTCCTTCAGGAACAATAATTATGTGGGACGCTCCATATGTTTTCTTTCTCTTATGACGAACAAAAGGAACCATCGGTTCGTTTTCCTGCCGCCCTGTCAAGTGCGTGGGACAAAAAGGTGGGTCTTCTAAACAAAAGCGCTCGTAGGGAGTGGACGTGCTTGGGAAAGTCCACATTGATGCCCTTTAGATGGAATTATAAGGTAAGCATCACAGTGTACTGAGATTTATAGAGGTCATAAGGGGTTAGGCTACATAAAACATGCCACAGATCGAATAACGATTTAGTGGAATTCTCTTATGACATTTGATGCCCATTAATGCTTAGTGCATATTTCTTAAAGATTCGATGTATTGCAGAACCAAGGGATTCATCTGCCTAGTGGTATGAAGTTTTGTAATCAAGTTATCATACCAGAGGTCTTTTTTGGAAATGTTCCTAAAATGTGTGTAATATGAAAGAAATAGAATACAAAGGAAATACAATTACTGAAATTATAGCAACAGATTTTTTCCAATAAAACATTGTTGATTTTAATTTGATTGATAATTTTCTTTAGATATGTTTTTTTTTCTTTTTGTAATTAATTGAAGAATGGTCACTATGAATTTCTTATGTTACGCTGCATGAATTCTTTTATTAAAAAGGATTAATAATATCATGCTGAAAGATCCCCTTAGTATATAATAT
>NC_090742.1:112914994-112919994 GCF_036898095.1 Palaemon carinicauda
GGAAAACGGATGGAAAACTGTTCAATTGAATAATGAATTCGCTTTCTGGAAATGGGTTGGAATGTGCGTTCATTAATAAGCAAGTCATGTAATGCGGATTGGCACTGTTTTTGGCATCGTTAAATTTTGCTGCCAAAAGACCCATGGCTTCCAAATTATTTTCTGAAGGCTGATTACTGTTTTGAAGAGGGGATTCGCAACTGTAAAAGGATTTAAAGCTCCGACACCTAATGGTTTTATTTTATCTTTAATGTTTAAAAATCTTCTGGTCGCAGTTTGTTTCCTTATTACGATTGGTATCACTGTCACTACTAATCATCATTATCATCATCATCGTCATTATCTTGCACTTGTAAATAGGATATTCTATATAAATTAGCTCATTGTCATGTTTATTAGATCACATTATACTATTAAGCAAATGGAAGAATATTGATTAAAATAATGTAAATTTCAGTTAGAGAAAAAGAAGATTCACTTTAAGGACTTTCTATATATATATATATATATATATATATATATATATATATATATATATATATATATATATATATATATATATATATATATATATGTATGTATGTATATAAATATCAAGGATGTATTCACTGTTAGGTTGATAATTGTTCTATTGTTTTTATCATGAATATAAATTATATCAATTCCGCATAAAAGTAATTGTATAGTTAAAATGTAAAGTAAAATAATTTTAATAAAAAATTTCCTAAAAAAATCTAATGAATAAAAACTCAAGGAAAGAAAAGTTATAAATCTTATTTTTGCTAAATATTGCTAGCTTGTATTTAGAGGAAAAATAAAAGGCCGCTCATGAATGACAGAGGCAAGGGACAGTGACATTGTCCTATTGAGCAGGACAATGCCCCAGAGTCTGACTGTTTATACATATGATCAGCGCCCAAACCCCCTCTCCACCCAAGCTTTAACCAAGGAGGGCTAGGAAGTGGCTGCTGATGACTCAGCAGATAGACCTATAGGCTCCCCCAAACACCCCATCCTTGCCTCACAAGGATGGTGAGGTTACAGTGACCAAAGAAACTAACGAGTTTGAGCAGACTCGAACCACAGTCTGGCGTTCACTAATCAGGGACGTTACTACATCGGCCACCACAACCCTAAGAAAACATATTTTACCACTTCAGTTTAAAGTGCATTTCCTAATTTAATTTGACTGCAAAAAAGATATTATAATAGAAAAATTAGTAGAAATAATTAACTTACACACACACACACACACACACACACACATATATATATATATATATATATATATATATATATATATGTATGTATATATATATATATATATATATATATATATATATATATATATATATATATATATATATATATATATATATATATATATATTTACATTACGTAATGACTTATAAACAACAAATGTCCGTTTTCTACCCCAGTATAATTTGTCAAAGATGAGATCAAGTAGCAATTGCAAGGACCAATCAGATATTGATAGCTCCTCTACCACACCTCGGTTTAATTCACCGCCAGTGAATTCTCTGTCCAATAATCTATATTGAATAGCATAGGAAAGAGAGGGAAAGAGAGAGATTTGATATTGAGAATGAGAGCAAAGGGGAATACATAAAGTACTCCGTTGCATAATTATTCGCAAACGTAAAAAGAACCGCAAAATCACCTGACAGAAATATCACTTTGTTTCCACAAGAGAATTGAGCCAATATCAACAGGAAGTAATCGGAGCGATGATTGCTCGGGGTGAATACATTATTCTACGATTTGCAATAGTTGGCAATGTCGAAAGTTCCCCAGTTAGAGAATGCCTCATAGATCCAAGTTTATTCGCTGTGAAATCTTATTGTTTCTGTGTCATTGTTCTTTTTCAAAAGATAACCAGAGGACTGACAAATCTCAATCAGGATTTTCAAGGACATGCGTTGGGAAATCTTACTGATGTTGGTACAGATAATACACTTTTGTTAAAGTTGAATTCGAGAATAACTGGATTCATTGAATTATATAAGTCATGATGATACAATCAGGCGACACCTCTTCCAAATAAAGCTGATTTAGGTGACGCAAGTATAATGTCTCGTTAATTGATGAACATCTCTATAAATAGGGTCATTATGTTATTGAGGAAAATTTCTTTAACTATTTTTCATGTATAAATCTGCTGAATTAATAGATAGAATGTTAATTTCTTTCATTATCTTCATTATACAAAATTTTCTTGTTTGTGTCAGCATTTGGATAAGTTTCCTTTATGACGTTCCCATAAAGGGGTTAGCATTATAACTCCCAGGATCTTCCAAAGGTAAAATCTCTTGATTCAGGTGCAGAGAATTAGGTTTACATTAGCAAGTTTTGCGGTTTGATCCCGGCCGGCTTAAATAGATTTCATTGTCAGCGAACAAGATGTCACTTTCTGCAACTTTTGCGGTTGATTTATGTTAATAATATTATCATGTCCCTCAGCAAAATGCTTATACTCTTGAATAAATTATATGTTCACCTTAATGTAAAACTATTCAGAGAATTACTTTTTTTTTCTTTTTGATGTTTTTCATTCATATTCATAGTAATACTACTACTACTACTGAAACTATTATCATACTATTACTATGATCAATAGGATAAAATTTCCTGGTGAAAACACCCGTTTGGCATTGCTTCTAGACGTACCTCTGTACATCCGTCCGTCAGTCTGCCATTCAATAAATCTGTCTGTCCATTAGTTTTCAGCCCACACCTCCATCGGTCGGCCCATCAATCTATCCATCAGCCCCCGCTAATTCTTCCAGTCGCCAGTTCGTCCATCCATCGCTTATTCTGTTAGTCCATCCATTCGTCCATCTATCCATTCATCCGTCAGTCCATCTGTCAGCCCAGCAGTCCGTAGGTGTGTTCATTTGTAGGTTCTTACATCTGCTTTCCTCAATAGATGAAATAGAAAGAATATAACCTGTTTCTCAGCTGTGGAAGTTCCCCAACTGAAAAGTCAACTTATAACAATATTTTCTTTAAGCTGCATTTAGACTTATTCTGTGAGCTAAGTAAGGATTTACTCAATGGGTATGTTGAGCCTCATGTGAAACTTGTGAAGTTCGTGTAGAGCGGAATAGAATTGATCATTTCGTGTCATACAGGAGCTGGAGAAAAGACTTTACTCGTTTGTATGATATTGCATGAATGGGGATCAGATAGATTGCCAAACAATAACTTCAAGTAAATCATATTCATATTAGGTAAAGGTAGAAGCGTCTGGTTTCAGTTCCTGTTTCATCGCATTAGATACTCACCAGAACGTCAGCCAGGCAAGCCTATTACCCCACTATGGTGCCCGACCACAGCATTGGACTCCCCAGTAAGCAGCTTAAACTCACGGTCCCGCGTGCGGATAGATCTGCTGACATGTGAATGCTAGGCGAACACGTTGCCACTGTACTAGCTAGGAGGCTAGTACAGTGGTAATATGTACTGTATATTGAAGTTTCTAAAAAAAAAAAAAAAAAAATAGATTCGCCTGTATTACCTTTAAATACTAGGGGAATTAAAAATAATAAACTGCATGATCCTTTACATCGGTATGACTGTAACTTAACTGTCGTTAATATTCCTTAAAAATTACGTGCAATTAGATTTACCTTTTCTTCTGCTCTCAAGCATTTAAGGCTGATTCTCTTGGGAAATTCCAATGACGTTGTCCAGTTTGACAAGTTTATTTTCAATTACAGGAGGATGTGGAAATGGACGAAATAATCAAGGAATATTATTAACATTATTATTAATTACATCACTGTAGGAGATTTGAAATTACTCAGCTGTTGGCCAAATATCTACCTCATTTCTCTTTTTGCACCTTGAACTATCAACCCAAGAGAAGTGACATCTAAAAGCTAAAAAAAAAACTTCTAACTTGATTGCTATTTATCAAGGGGGTTATTAATGCCTCCAACCACATCCA
The DNA here is from genome assembly GCF_036898095.1 of Palaemon carinicauda. Classification (NCBI taxonomy): domain Eukaryota; kingdom Metazoa; phylum Arthropoda; class Malacostraca; order Decapoda; family Palaemonidae; genus Palaemon; species Palaemon carinicauda. Next base: position 112,918,965 of record NC_090742.1, read on the forward strand.
GGTAATAAATGCTTTCATTACACCATTGGTTAAAACATAAATTATTCGTTCCCTCTGAAATACCAAAGTGACAAATTTGTCGAAGCTTATAATTTTATTGGGAAATACTTAAGAATTCGTAGTCTTTCAGTTTGTTGGTACTCTAACTTCATAATCCTCAATTATTCTAGATACTTCTTGCAACGATTGTTATTAATAATATCATTATGATTCTTTATTATAGTCATCAATCTTATTATTATTATTATTATTATTATTATTATTATTATTATTATTATTATTATTATTATTATTAGAAATCTTATTATTATTATTATTATTATTATTATTATTATTAGAAATGCATTCTATTTCCGACATGTGTATTACTGTATAGTTTTATTTTCAGAACTGCGTTCCACCAGTAATGTTAAATAGATACATTATATTTTACAAGAAAATGTACATCAAGATGTCATTTATTTATTTCACAGAAAACCGTGAGCATAGTAGGCAATAAATCGGCGATATAGTGTAGGGTATCAATATATAAATGAAGAATGCACAAAAAAGCACAAATTCAGCTCTGGTAAAAGAACAGTTCAAAGGTATATATCTAAACACGGTCTAGTTAGTGATCAACGTAGTTTGGATGCCAATTTCTTATTAATTTACACGGCGTTTCAAGAAGCTAATTTACATTTATTCTAGAATGTAAGAATAAGTCAGACTAAAGAAATGGTGGTTTCTGAGCTATTTACATACAGCAAAAACTTTCAGTGCCGAAGCTGGAATTTTCTAAAAGACTGCCCAAGAAGATAAAAGTAGCTTGTACACCCAGTACATATCGTCGTAAAAGATTTGGCTGCTGATTGGCCAAACTCGTTACTGGGGACGATCTCCGACTCCGAACCTCTGGTATGGGGAGATTCATCAAGGAATTCTCCCGTCCACTTTCCATATGTTCCAATGATCAAAAAGCAATGTTTTATCATCTACATCAATGACCTTTGATGTTAGGATTCCAAAAAACACAAAATCTATCACAACG
>NC_090742.1:112929994-112932494 GCF_036898095.1 Palaemon carinicauda
TCACGTCGTACCCGGAAGTTTTCCGTCCAGAACTTCGCCAAACGCCCATGGTTCCTGCCAAGCACAGTATTTATCACCATATCAAGACGACGGGACCCCTAGTCTTTGCAAAATTCAGACGTCTGGCACCGGAACGATTGGCAGCCGCCAAACAGACGTTCGCCGAAATGGAGAAAATGGGCCTCTGCCAAAAGGCCTCCAGCCCATGGTCGTCACCCTTACACATCGTTCTGAAGAAAGACGGCTCCCTTCGTCCGTGCGGGGATTACAGGCGCCTGAACATGCAAACAGAACCGGATCACTACCCCCTCCCAAACATTGCCGATGTGACCTCCTACCTGCACAAAGCGAAGGTTTTCTCTACGCTCGACCTCCTGAAGGGGTATTACCAGGTGCCTATGAACCCAGAAGACATCCCCAAGACCGCCATCACCACTCTGTTTGGTACATACACCTTCAATTACTCCTGTTTTGGCCTTCATAATACTGGGGCAACGTTTCAACGTCTCATGGATGGCATTTTAGGGGAACTCCCTTTCTGTGTATGTTATGTGGACGACATACTTGTGTTCTCCTCCTCAAAAGAGGAACACCTCCGTCACCTACGCATCGTGCTCGACCACCTGCAACAAAACAGCCTTGTAGTCCGGTACGACAAGTGTACCTCTGGCGCCAACGAAGTGTCGTTCTTAGGGCACCGTATCACTCCTGAATGAGTCCATCCCCTCCCTGAGAAGGTAGCAGCCGTTCAAAACTTCCCCGCGCCCTTGACCGTCAAAACTCTGCAGGAATTCTTGGGCATGATCAACTATTATCACCGTTTTCTGCCAGCCATTGCCGCCACTCTTGCTCCCCTCTGCGCCTCCCTCAAGGGCAAGCCAAAGGACCTGAAGTGGGGTCCCCTTCAAGAAGCAGCCTTCTGCAATGCAAAGAAGGCCCTATCAACTGCTGCGGCTCTCACTTTTCCTATCCCACACGCCCCTCTCCTTCTCTCCACCGATGCCAGCGACGTCGCTATTGGTGCAGTACTCGAGCAGGTGGTCAAAGGCTTGCCCCGCCCATTGGCCTTCTTCAGCAGAAAACTGTCCAAGGCAGAATCGGGTTATTCTACCTTCGATCGAGAATTGCTGGCGGTGCACTTGGCTGTCCGTCACTTTCGCCATTTCTTAGAAGGTACGCCCTTCATCATTCGCACAGACCAAATGCCTCTGGTGCACGCCTTCACTTGACAGTCTGACGCCTGGTCCGCCCGTCAACGCCGACATCTCTCCGCCCGTCAACGCCGACATCTCTCCGCCCATCAACGCCGACATCTCTCCGCCCGTCAACGCCGACATCTCTCCGCCGTGGCTGAATACAATTGCACCCTCCAATACGTCCCTGGGAAAATGAATCCCGTTGCCGATGCCATGTCAAGAAACACGTTGGCTGCCGTTCAACTGGGATTGGATTACAACACCCTGGCTGAAACCCAACAACAGGATCCAGAGTATCAAGCTTATAGGACATCCTGCACGTCCCTCCGTTGGGAAGATTTTCCCCTCGAAGACTCCAACACCACCCTCCTCTGTGACGTCAGTACTGATAGACCGCGACCTTGGATTCCTGCTCCCATGCGCCGACAGGTGTTTGATTTCATTCACGGCCTTTCACATCCCTCGTGCCGTTCTACTGCACAGCTGCTGAAGGCAAAGTTCATTTGGCACGGCATTTCTAAGGATGCTAAGGATTGGGTCCGCGCCTGTGCTTCTTGCCAAACTTCCAAAGTACATCGACACACGGATTCAGGAGTGGGCACCTTTCCTCAACCTCAGCGTCGTTTCGCACACATTAATGTCGACGTTGTAGGCCCCCTACCCACATCACATGGACATCATTACCTGTTACCGTCATCGACCGCTCCACTTGTTGGCCTGAAGCCATTCTCATGGAAAATGCAACGTCCGCCTCATATACATCTGCCTTACTCTCTGGATGGATTTCAAGATTCGGTATCCCTGAGCATATTACTTCTGACAGGGGAACCACTTTCACCTCTCAATTGTGGACGTCATTAGCAAATCTCCTGGGCATCACCCTACATCAGACAGCGGCCTAAAACCCCGCTGCCAATGGTTGAACGTTTTCATCGCACCCTCAAAGCAGCTTTGATGTCCCGCTGCAAGGATTGCAACTGGTTTACTCAACTTCCCTGGGTCCTCCTGGGACTAAGGACCACTCCTAAAGACGCCCTCGACGTCTCGGCAGCTGAAATGGTGTATGGCGACCCGTTGGTCGTCCCTGCCGAATTTTTTCCTTCTACAACCTCCTCCGACAATCTCCAGCGCATACGTCACGTCGTGGGAAAATTCACTCCGTGCCGCCAGACTTACAAGCCCCCAGCGAAGCATTACATACCAACGGACTTGCACTCTGCAACGCACGTCTTCCTGCGCAACAACACTAGTAAGCCATCACTAACGCCCCCTTACACGGGCCCTTTCCTTGTGATCCGACGCAG
>NC_090742.1:112942494-112944994 GCF_036898095.1 Palaemon carinicauda
AAAGATATAAGGTTGGTATGAAAGAGAAGGATTCACTGGATAGAATATAAAGGGAGCCAGATGATTCGCTAAAACGACCCCTAAATGCGAGTAGATGAAAGGAAATGAAAGAAGAGAGTACACCCACATCTTATTTTAGAGTCTGAGATTGGTCTCACATAATATGTATTAAAAGGATTAGTAAAAAAAAAACAAAAAAAAAACAAAAAACTATGAAGCTAAAAATATATAAACTATTAATTTTTACTCAAATATTTGACATGTGATTGATTAGTTTTCCAACACATTTGTTTTATGAATGTTTTTACAAATGACTTTGAAGGAAGCCATTTCGAGAACCAGATTCCAAAATTATTTAGAAAGTGTTAAGAAATATACATTGTAAAAACAGCTAAATATGCCAAGCTTCCCCTTCCAATTTTTTTTTTTTTTTTTTTTTTTTTTTTTTTTTTTTTTTTTTTTTTTTTTTTTTTGTCATCAGACATGAAAGGTATCTGAAGTAATATTAATGTTAGCATGAAGGGCAGTGACCATTATTGTGCTGCAAAGGAAATTACGACTAATTGAGGTATATATTTATATACGTCCAATTGATGCTTTATACAAGAGACACCATATCCATATCAATCTCCATATCCATATCCTTAAACTCACAATACCAATTTGGAAAACAATCCCTAACATTTTAAGACCTCTTGCACTACGAAACATCTAATACTTTTTCAGTCGACACTCTTTAGATAATACACATCGACCTACCTTCCTCCATTCCCCTCTCATGAAAAAAAAAAATTGTAATTATTGTTTGGACCTGATTGCTTATGATGAAGTTCATGATTTTGGTTTCTATATATTAAAAGCATCATTTGATGGGTGTTATCTTGGTAGTAATCATTAAAGTTCCCTAATCATACAGTAAAATCTATGAATTAAGTTGTTAAAACAGAGAAAATATTGGCATTATCCAGCAAACTCTTACCAGGAATGAACTAAATAGGATTACGGAATCAATGAAATTATATAGATAGTAACAAGGTCCTTTAGATATACTCGGAGAGGTCGGCTCATTAACAAGCTATGTAGGCGGAACTTTTATGACGTCAATTTTCGGAGACAGTGGCCGAGGTTTGACTTGACTAGACGGTAGATGTATATAATATCAGTTAATCTCTGTCACTTTCATTTAACTTCCAAAAGCCATTCCTTCCTTTGTGCTGTATTTGGATGCAATAAAAGTAGCAAAAACACCATCAATATGGGTATTCAATATAATTGTTTCCCAAAAGGAGAAAAAACGAAGAAGAAATGGTGCATGCTTCATGCTCTAATTTGTTCAGTCCATTTTAAAGCAGAGGAATATGTTGATAACATGAAGTATCGACTCTTGGGAATTGAAAAACCCATAAATCAACGTGCACTGAAGGAAGAGGCTGTGCCATCATTTTTTTTTTTTTATCTTTTGTCAAGTTAGAAGTAGAGCAATTTGCCAAAAACCTGCGTAATGCATTTCTTCCTTTTGACTCTATTTTCCTTAAATATTTTACCGTCTGTGACAATTAGATTACGAAAATTAAATTGCAATAGGCTATCATATTAAAATTCTCTACCGTTGTCTTAAAGGGACGCCAAACCAAAGTTAGAAAGAAAATAATGGTGAAGAAAGTAAGATATTTTGAAACTTTTGCGGATTATGTTAAATTTGATTCCAAATGACAGCGCTGTGAAATCATATAGGAAAAGTAAAAAAGTTTTAAAAATATCCTACTGGTTTTATTATTAAACTTGAACATAATGAAAATATGAGTACTTTTTTTTCCGTTAATTCGGAAAATATAATGAATATTATGTTCACAAGATGACTGCCCAGAATGATGCCACGAAAATCTAGGATTTTTTCATTTGATTCCAAATGACACGGTCGATTTTTAGTTTTTAAAAAAAGCAATATTTTTTATGTGTCTACGACTAATACCAACACCCATGAGAAATGTTTTTCTTGAAAATTTCCTGGCATGAAACTCTTCACCATATAACGATACTGAGGGTTGCTCCAACTTACCGTGAGGTTACTTCTAGGCACCACTGTAATATTCATCATGGTTTAATTCTTGCCCCTTTGCCGGAAAATTGCTTGACTGCTGGGGTGTCCATAAAACATCAAATCATTGGAGAGGGGTTTTCTTTATCCGGTAGTGAGTGCCTCATCTTTCCTTAATGGCACTCCTTACCAAAAAAAAAAAAAAAAAAAAAAATGGCGCTATTTAAGTGGTGCCCTTCCGGGACCGTAAGTCTCTCCCTCTTCAGCAATAGTAGGTTCTTCTTCCTAAATTTTCCTTGTTTTTTCTTATTTTTTTTTTCTTTTGCATATTCTTTATTGCTTTTTATTTTTATAGCATCCCATTTTTTTTTCTCTCTTTTGTAACTTTTCTTGTTTCCTTTCAGAACCTCCCTTTGTATATCTGAACCTGCCGGATTCCGTGGTTAGATTTTACCACTGCAC
>NC_090742.1:112952494-112962494 GCF_036898095.1 Palaemon carinicauda
TAGTTGCTCTGTTGGAAGTACCTAGAAGACCAGCAACACGGACAGAAGCTTAACTTCTCTTCGTATGCTCTGTTGCTTGATGAAGAGGTAAAAATTCTGTCATGTGAACAAATGGTCGGATATCTAGACCTTTTCTTCATTTGCTAACCATATAGTTGCTTTGTTGGAAGTATCTAGAAGACTAGCAATGCTGAGATAAGCTCCAATTTTCTTTGTATGCTCTGTTGCTTGATGAAGAGGTAGAAATTCTGTCAAGTGAACAAAAAGTTGGATATCTAGGCCTTTTCTTCCATATGCCAGCCATATAGTTGCTCTGTTGGAAGTACCTAGAAGATCAGCAATGCGGACATAAGCCCCACTTCTTTTTGTATGCTCTGTTGCTTGATGAAGAGGTAGAAATTCTGTCATGTGAACAGTTGGTCATATATCTAGACCTTTTTTTCCATATACCAACCATATTGTTGCTCTTTTGGAAATACCTAGAAGGCTAGCAATGCGGACATAAGTCCCACTTCTTTTCGCATGCTATGTCGCTTGAAGAAGAGGTAGAAATTCTGTCATGTGAACAAACGGTAGGATATCTAGGAGTTTTCTTCCATATGCCAACCATACAGTTGCTATGTTGGAAGTACCTAGAAGGCTAGCAATGCAGCCATAATTCCCACTTCTTTTCGTATGTTTCGTTGCTTGATAAAGAGGTAGAAATTCTGTCATATGAACACATGGTATGATATCTAGGCCTTTTCTTTCATATGCCAACCATATAGTTGCTCAGTTGGAAGTACTTAGAAGACCAACAACACGGACAGAAAATTAACTTCTTTTCGTATGTTCTGTTGCTTGATGAAGAAATGGAAATTTTGTCATGTGAGCAAATGGTTTGATATCTAGACCTTTTTTTCCATATGCCATCCATATGGCTGCTCTGTTGGAAATACTTAAAACACCAGCAATGCGGACAGAGGCCCCAATTCTTTGTGTATGCCCTGTTGCTTGATGAAGTGGTAGAAATTCTGTCATGTGAATGAATGGTCGGATAGGTAAACCTATTTTCCCATATGCCAGCCATATAGTCGCTCTCTTGGAAGTACCTAGAACACCAGCAATGCAGACAGAAGCTTAACCTCTTTTAGTATGCTCTGTTCCTTGATGAAGAGGTAGAAATTCTGTCATGTGAACAAATGGTAGGATATGTAGACCTTTTCTTCCATTTAAGTCAACCATATGGTTGTTCTGTTGGAAGTACCTAGAAAACCAGCAATGCACACAGAACCTTTACTTTTTTGTATGTTCTGTTCCTTGAGGAAGAGGTAGAAACTCTGCCATATGAACAAATGGTTGGAAATCTTGACCTCTTATTCTATATGCCAACCAAATGGTTGTTCTGTTGGAAGTACCTATAAGACCAACAATGTGGACAGTAGCTTAACTTCTTTTCGTTTGCTCTGTTGCTTGAGGAAAAGGTAGAAATTCTGTCATATGAACAAATGGTCGGATATCTAGACATTTTCTTCCATATGCCAACCACATGGTTGCTCTGTTGGAAGAACCTAGAAGACCAGCAATGCAGACAGAACCTTAACTTCTTTTTGTATGTTTTGTTGCTTGAGGAAGAGGTAGAAATTCTGCTATATGAACAAATGTTCGGATATCTTGACCTCTTATTCTATATGCCAACCACATAGTTGCTCTGTTGGAAGTGCCTGGAACCTCAGCGTCTTTTGTATGTATATGTTCCTTAATGAAGAGGTATAAGTTCTTTAACATGCGAACAAACTTTTTTTTTATAGCTAAATATATTCTTCCAGATGTCAACCATACTTTTGCCCTTTTGGCAATACCTAGAATACTGGCTCTGTAGACAGAGGAAGCTAAGGTTCTTTTGGCATTCTCTGTTCCTTGATAAAGAGGTACAAACTCTTTGCCTTGTGCGAAAACGCATGGATATCTAAATCTCTTCTTCTAGATACTAACCACATTGTAGATATAAGTAGCTTAACTTCTTGTATGCTCTGTTGCTTGATAAGAGGTAAAAATCATGTCATGTGAAGAAATGATCGGATATCTTGACCTACTATTCTATATACCAACCATATGGTTGCTCTGTTGGAAGTACTTAAAAGACCAGCAATGTGGACAGAAGCTTAACTTCTGTTGGTATGCTTTGTTGCTTGATTAGGAGGTAGAAATCTCTTTCATGTGAAGAAATGGTCGGATATCTTGAACTTTTCTTTCATACCACAACCATATGGTTGCTCTGTTGGAAGTACCTAGAATGCCAGCAATGTAGTCAGAATCGTAGCATCTTTTTGTATGCATACAATGTTCCTTGGTGAAGAAGTATAAGATCAAGTGAACAAGTTTTCGGATATCTATATTTACTTTTCCAGATGTCAACCATAAAGTTGCTCTTTTAGAAATACATAGACGACTGGCTCTGTAAACAGAAAAACCTGAGGTTCTTTTAGCATTCTCTGTGCCTTGATGAAGAGGTTAAACTTTTTGCCTTCTGAGCAAAAGCTTGGATATCTAAACCTATTCTTCCAGATACTAACCATATGTTTTCTCTTTTGGAATTATATAGAATACCGACATTGTAGACAGAAGCTTAACTTTTTTCAATATGCTATGTTCCTCGATGAACAAGTACTATTATATATATATATATATATATATATATATATATATATATATATATATATATGTATATATATATATATATATATATATATATATATATATATATATATATATATATATATATATATATATATATTTATATGTGTGTGTATATACACATATATATGTATATATGTATATATATACACACACACACACACACACACATATATATATATATATATATATATATATATATATATATATATCAACAACAAATGCAGTCATTTCTAGTCCACTACAGGCCTATGGCCTCAGAAATGCCTCGGCTATTAGTGTGATGAAAAAATTTACCTGGTAGATACTTGGATAATAATTAAGCAATGAAAGAAGACGTATCAAATATAAAAGTCCTTTGATATTTCAATATCACCCCTTTTTATTTAAATGTTCAAGGCGCAGAAAGAAAATCGAGTGGATGAGTTGGCAAAAGTCTGTGTAATTCCAGATCTCGACGTACGATTTTATTATTGATAATGATAATAATGATAATCGTAATAGCTGTTTCTTACTTCCACATCATCTTGTAATCAACGTTGATACGGACAATGCTATTGAAATTTGTTTAGAAACCTCTGAACTGGAGATGGAAATTTAATCAAGCTTTCTTTTTCTTGGAAAACTGAACGGACACTGCCATTGAAATTTCCTTAGAAACCTCTGAACAGAAGATGAATTTTAATTATGCGTTTTTTTTTTTTTTTCTGAGAAAACTGAACAGCAGTTCAAGCAGTAACCATACCAAAGATCATGTAAAGCAGGTACAACACTCGTGAACGGCGATGACGTCACCAAAGCGGGCACGCACTTTCACACCTTTATTGGTTTAATTCTACATAGTTTTACCAGATCTTGGTCGTACCAATGCTGGTAAGAATCAAGCACAGTTTATTTTTTCTTAAAATCATCCCGAAGGTAAATATTTTCCCTTGGCAACGAGAAGCCATGATGGAGAACTTTTCGAATGACAAGAGCTTTTATATAGCTACTAAATTTCATTCTGATGTGACTAATGTATGTGAAGATACTGTCTGATAATCTACCTTATGCGCTTCATTAAAGATGATCACAAGACTAGGTTTCGGGTCCCGCTAGAATTCGTTAGGTCCTTTGGTCGCTCCAACCTCACCACCCTTGTGAGCCAAGGGAGGGGGGTTTGGTGGAACGTATAGGTCTATAAGCTGAGTTATCAGCAGTCATTGACTGGCCCTCCCTGGTCCTAGCTTGGGTGGAGAGGGGGTTTGGGTGCTGATCATGTGTATTTATGGTCAATCTCAAGGGTATTGTTCTGCTTGTTATGCAATGTCATTGTCTCTCGCCTCATCAGAGAGCTACACGCCTGAGGGTAGAGCTTTATTGACGTCAATTTTCGGAGACGATGGCCGAGGTTTGACTTGATTGGAGATATATAGTATTACTTGATCCCTGTCCCGTTTATTACCTTCCATCAGAAATACCTTCCATTTGTGCTGTATTGGAATGCCATAATAATAGCAAAAAGACCATTAATATGGGTATTCAATAATCTACTGTAGTTTCCCAAAAGGAGAAAAAACGAAGAGGAAATGGTGCATTCTTGTAAACGCACAGACGATGTTAACTGGAAGCATGCTCTAATTTGTTCAGTCCATTTTAAAGCAGAGGACTATGCTGATGACATGAAGTACCGACTCCTGGGAATTGAAAAACCCCAAAATCAACGTGCACCGAAGGAAGAGGCTGTGCCAACCCTTTTTTATCCATTGGTCAGTTACAAGTTGAACAATTTGCCAAAATCCTACATTATACATTTCTTCCCTTCGACTCTAATTTTCCTAAAATATTTCGCCGTCTGTAACACCTAAATTACGAAAATTACGAAGACTATCAAATAAAGTTCTCTGCCACTGTCTTCAAGAGGAAGCCTAAGCAAAAGTAGAAAAAAAAAATGTTAGGTAAAAAAGAAGTATTTGATATTTTGAACCTTTTGTGGTTTATGGTAAGTATGACTCCAATTTTGAGTCGGCGTGATATAAGGAAATAAGAGAGCTATGTGACGTCTTGTAGAAAAAATAAAAAAGAAAGAATTCCAAAAATATCCTACTGGCTTTATTATTTGTGCTAGATTTACGAAATTTGTCATGGATGTATTTAACATAATAAATATATCAGTACATTTTTGGGGGGAGGTGTAATTCCCAAAACATAATGACATATTATGCTCACAAGATGGAGGTCCACAATGATGTCTTGGAAACCTAGGATATTTTGTTTTCTTTTTATTTGATTCCAGATAACGTGGTCAATTTTCAATTTGGCCAAAAAAAATAAAAAATAAAATAAAATAAGATAAACAATATCTCTGCATAGATCTACAACTAATATAAATTTTCATAAAAAGTTTTAGGTAATTATGCAAAATCTTCCATTTTTTTATGAATAGTTGAAGTACAAAATCTAGTTTTTTGGCTACGGACGTTTAAGTTCAGAAATACTTGTAACATACTTATTTCTTTCTTGAAACTTTTAATTTCCAGCCATAAAACTCTTATTATTATTATTATTATTATTATTATTATTATTATTATTATTATTATTATTATTATTATTATTATTATTATTATTATTATTATTATTATTATTATTATTATTATTATTTGCTAAGCTACAACACTAGTAGGAAAAGCAGGATGCTATAAGCCAAGCGGCCCCAAAAGGGAAAATAACTAAGTGAGGAAAGAAAAAAGGAAAATTTAAATATTTTAAGAATAGCATCAACATTAGAATAACCATTTCCTATGTAACTATAAAAACTTTAACCAAATAAGAAAGAAATATTAGATGGAATAGCATGCCTGAGTGTAGCCTTAAGCAAGAGAACTCTAACTCAGGACAGTGGAAGACCATGGTACAGAGGCTATGGCACTACCCAAGACTAGAAAACGCTAGTTTCATTTCCTCATATAATAATACTGCTGGCAGTTAATCAAACATTTTGAAAAAAAAATATTCGTAACCAATTAGGGACTGAAACTTATCATGAGGTTACTTCTAGACACCAATATAATTTTCGTCTTGATTATATTTTCAACCTTTGCTGGCAAATTGCTTCACTGCCGAGGTTTTTTCTTTTTTTAATTCAGCAGTAGGTGCTTTCTCTTTCCTCAATGGCACTCCTTACTAAAAGAACAAATGGCACTATGGAAGTGGTGCCATTCCTGGAACGTAAGTCTCTCCTTCTTTAGCAATATTACGATCCTCTTCCTGAAATTTCCTTAATTTCCTTGTTTTTGCCTCTTCTTTATTGCTTTCTTTTCTTATAGCATCACACATTCTTTTTTATCACGTTCTTCACGTGCTTCCTTGTAGAACCTCCCTTTAGCTGTCGGAACTCGCCGGATTCCATGGTTGAATTTTACCACTGCACAGTATATGCCAAAAAGAAAAAAAATAGTCAAAGAAAGCGTAAAACACAGTAAATAACAGATCACTTCAGGAGCAAAAGTACCATACCCGTTGGGAAGCAAAATACTACTATTTTCCCTGGCTGTAATTGGTAATTGTATGGTGGACTTTGGTCAATTAATGGTTTTACTAAGAAAAAAAAATGTCAGAACCCCCAGATATATATGCCATAATGACATAACCAGCAATTGTAGAAAGAAAATATACAATTTTTATTACCGAGGTGCATACATTAGAAAGTGTCACGCCCACTCTTTAAAGGGTTACAACTCTGTCTGTTTAATTAAACACCTCTACAGGCTATTATAAGAGCTATAGGAGCTCAAATAGATTTTTCATACTATCTTTTAATGTTAAAACTTTTTTTTTTCATGTTTTTTTTTCGGTTTAGTGCCTCGTTAAGTAACCATTAATTGAAAAAAAAATCAGTTTTTGGTTCTTTAGATATAAGAATTGTTGTGACTTCATAAGATGCAACAATGTCTTTTCGGTTAGCAGTGTATCTGAAAAAGAAGAAAATAGATATGCAGGAGCCATAAGCGAGGAATCATGAGGACAGCCAAGGAAATGTTATGTGATATGAAGAATTTCACTAGGTTCCTTTCACTGTTGAAGGCTCACTTTAGCTTTTAATAATAATAATAATAATAATAATAATAATAATAATAATAATAATAATAATAATAATAATAATAATAATAATAATAATAATAATAATAATACATAAATGAATAACCAATAAGGAATACATAAATAACTTAGTCCCAATGACATTTTTTACAAAATAACGAAAGGTCAGCTATTATTTTTATTTGAAAAGTAAATATCCAACGTCGTCAGCATAATCCTCTACTTTAAAATTTACTGAACAAATTAGAGCATGCTTCCATTTAACATCATCTGAACGTTTGCAAGCAAGCACCATTCTTCGTTTTTTCTCCCTTTTTGAAACTAAAATATCGAATACCCATATTAATTTCTTTTTGCTATGACTAGGGCATCCAAAATACAGCACAAACGGGAGGCATGGCTGCTGTAAGTTAATTAACGTGACGGAGATCAAGTAAGTCTACCCCTTGTCAGGTCAAGCCTCAGTTATCGTCTCCGAAAATTGGATGATTATTATGAAACTTTGATGCATGGTCTGCATAAGGAAAACCTTTAGTTTAAGTACAACAAAATGAAAATATTTACACCTTAAGAAATATTTTTGTAAAGGTATCCTTGCATCGTGTTACTACGTAAACCTATTATAGTTAGTGCTGTCAGAGGAGACTGCTCATAGCGTGACATCATGCGCAGAGGGAATGTATTTTCGCTCACTGATGAGTCGACCTCTCCGAGTATACTTAAAGGACTTTGTATCGGCCTTTCACCCTTTAAAACCCTGCCGGTCCATACTAATTCTATAAGATCAACCGCCAGGCATCAGGAGTAAAAGCCGAAGAGACAGTTCGTCAATCGCCTTAAACCCAATCCTTCACCCTGCTGCCAGTAACTTCATTGAGATTTAGGGGTACGTTTCCTCCACATCCAAAGCTCTTATTCCTCCACCAAGTTGTTCTTCGCTCATATGAGTATAACCGTTGGCAAACATGGATTGCTAAGATATACTGCCTAACACGGTATCACTTGACTTACACATGGAAAATAATGATTACGAATTCCTTAAAAATTTAATGGCCCGGTTGATAAATACGTTCATCAATTAGCCAGTCATAAAATAAGTATTTCCATCTACTCAAGTAAGGAATCAATAAGACTTTTTCTCTCATTTTTCCTGATAAGAGATACCATCATATATTTCATGGTATGTAAACAAGGAACGCGATGCCTCTGATATCCTATTATCGAAAGTTGATATAAGGTTGAAGAGAAGAGTAATCAACTTTATTTGGAAGAGGAGCCGCCTGATTATATCATCATGGCTTATAGAAAGGATCTTCTTCTGCATACTTCACTGAATCCAGGTATTCACGAACTCAACTCTAACAACAGTGTATTATTTGCAACTCTTTTAGGAGAAGGGCACTCTAAAATCAAACCATTGTTCTCTAGTCTTGGGTAGTGCCTCAGCCTCTAGCCCATGGTTTTCCACTGTCTTGGGTTAGAGTTCTGTTGCATGAGAGTACACTCGGACACACTATCCTATCAAATTTCTTTTCTTGTTTTTATAGCTTATATAGGATATATTTATTTTAATGTTGTTTTTATTCTTAAATATTTTATTTTTCCTTGTTTCCATTCCTCACTAGGCTATTTTCCCTGTTGGGGCCCCTGGGCGTATAACATTTTGTTTTTCCAACTAGGGTTGTAGATTAGCAAGTAATAATAATAATAATAATAATAATAATAATAATAATAATAATAATAATAATAATAAATGTTGATGAAAATCCTGATAGAGATTCACCATTCCTTTTATTCTCATTTGAAAAAGAACGATAACACTGAAGCGCATAGATTTCACCGCAAATTAACCTGGATATGTGAGGCCTGCTCTTACTGGGCAACTTTCGTCCTTGCCAACTATTGCAAATCGTAGAATAATATATTCACGCAGAGGGATGATAGCCCCGATTACTTCATGTTGATATTGGCTTCATTATCTTGTGGAAATGAAGTGATATTTCTGTCAGGTGATTTTGCGGTGCTTTTTACGTTTGCGAATAATTATGTAACAAAACTACTATTTGTACTCCCCTTTGCTTGCCTTCTCTCCTCTCTCTCTCTCTCTCTCTCTCTCTCTCTCTCTCTCTCTCTCTCTCTCTTGTTATTAAACATAGATTATTGGACAGAGAATTCACTGACTGTGAATTAAACCGAGGTGTGGTGGAGATGCTTTCAATAACTGATGGCCCTTTTCAACTGCTGCTCATCTTTTCTTTAACAAATTATACTTGGGTATGAGACAATCTTTTGTTGTCCATAAGCCATAATATATATATATATATATATATATATATATATATATGAGAAATTTTGCACATTTAGACGTGTTTTTTCATATTCAAATAAGCCAAGTGGTTTAGTCACTGTCTATACAAGCTTGCCGACCAGGATTCGATTCTCAGCCGGTCACAAGCTCTTGTCTTTGTGTGATTTCGCATGGGGCTCTGATCCCGAGGTCGTTAAGAGAATCCAGACATCAATATATCAAAAATATATATGGCTTATTTGATTATACACACATATATATATATAAATACATATATATGTAAATATATATATATATATATATATATATATATATTCATATATATATATATATATATATATGTATACCCTGTATATATATATATATATATATATATGTATATATATATATATATATATATGAACATAGTCTAGTTATTGTTACAATCAAGGCCATGTTATATTCACGGAATGTTATCGTATAATAAAGAAACTTCAACAATAGCTTTCATATATGACATTTTGTTTACGATCAAATGAAATTAAGAAATACACTCTAAACTGATGTGTTATGCCAGCATTTTGGTAGCAATATATGCTGGCAATATTTGGCAAAAAGAAAAGGATATTACTTTTCTTTTCCTGTGTTATTATAAATGGATTTTTTTTCCAATGTTATAACTAAAGTTACTTAATTTTAAATTTTCAACTACGCAATCACTTCTAAGCAGAATTAATAAAGAAAAGGTAACGATAGAAACATTAAAGAAAATTAACAACTTTTAGTTAGAAAAATACTTTATATATATATATATATATATATATATATAAATATTATATATGTATATATATCTATATTTTATATATTATATATATATATATATATATTTATATATATATATATATATTATATATATTTTATATATATATATATATATAAACAAATATATATATATATATA
>NC_090742.1:112967494-112982494 GCF_036898095.1 Palaemon carinicauda
AGCTCACCTTTCCTATTTATTTGTTTCTGAGAGATATTAAGATATTAGTTTTTATAATACCGATTATTTCTATTGTTTTATCACCATCATCGTCTTCAATAGTAAGATTAATACCAAACTTCCATCAAACAATGTTCTATTTTTAGAGTGTTTTACATACATGGCATACATTATGACGAAGTTAATTTATGATGTCAGATGCTATGCACTTCCAAGCCAGAGCAATTCACTTCTGAATACAAAAACACCGAGATAAAAGATTTGCAGTACTACCGGGTAGAAAATGTCTAAACTAGTACACATCAGAAAGTTAAAACAAATGTTTGTGTTGTAGTAGCCTATTGCAAACGTCCCTGCCTTTCTGTCTGTTGGAGGGGAGTTCGAGAAGTGTTTAAGCTTGATAGTTCCTGTAGTGTCTGTAATCTCACCATCGTTACGAGCCAGGGATTGTATTATTCAGGGAGGTAATATGTATTGCCTGTTGAGTCATCAGTAGCCATTGCCTGGTGTTATCTAGTCCTAGCTTTATGTAGAAGGGTTTTGGTTGCTGATATTTTGAATGTATGGCCAATCTTTTGGGCATTGTCCTTTTACTTGCTGAAAACTTTAGTGTTGCTGTCTTTAAATGCCAGTCTGTGAAAAATTATAAACAACATAAAAAATAAATTTAATTATCAAAAAAAATTTTATACCTATGATAAGTTAATATTTTTGCTTTTGAAAATTATTAATTAATCATTCAATTGTCTAAATCTATTATTTATCATATTCTTTGTTGATGCTAGCGGATAAACTGCCACTAATTTGTTTTACTTTACTTCAGCATTTCCTAAAAATTGAGACGAATAATTATCAATAAAAAATATTAGAAAAAAATAGGCAGAAGAAAGAATGGAAGGGTTTTAGGCAAAATCATTTCATTGATACTGAAATAAAAGTATTTCATTCTTTGTTGTTTTGGAATGCTTATTCAAAATTATGTTATTATTTTCATGTTTTAGTACAATTCTTTTAGAAGTATATATAAACATGTCTAAAGTAGATTTTCCTGAACTATTATATTTCTTGTTTGGTAATGGATTTTACTATATAACCTATTCAACAAAGATTTATATTATTCTGTTATAGGAGGAAAATGTCTTGCGCTTTATTCTTATGAGAGAGAGAGAGAGAGAGAGAGAGAGAGAGAGAGAGAGAGAGAGAGAGGGGGGGGGGGGGAGAGCACCAACAAGCATGAATATCAGGCAGTATACTTGATATTACGTCTCAAGTTTGTTTGGTTCAAAAATATTTGACATTCCGTTTAAAAAAACGTGACAAAGAGATTGATACCCCGACAATATACAATTCCCTATCAATATGCAAGATAACTGGTTTTCATCCTCGTCATTACTAAAAGCATAGCTGGAAGGATCTAAGAATTTTGTAAAAACTACCTACGAGAGAGAGAGAGAGAGAGAGAGAGAGAGAGAGAGCCTGAAATGTTATAGACAAACGCGATCTTTCAGCTTCATACTTTAAATCCTAGTCAATAAAAAACATCAAGCTTCACGGCAGAATATAATATATATATATATATATATATACACACACATATATATATATATATATACATATATATATATATATATATATAAATTATATAGATTATATATATATATATATATATATTTATATATAAATATAAATATATATATATATATATATATATACTGTATAATATTTGTTTTCATCAGGGCTTATAAATATTAGACGTTATGTAAAGGACAGGCGCAACAAAGTTCATTTACTATGATCGAATTTCAGTTATCCGCTTTCCATGCAAATCCAATTTTGCTCCTCTGTTCATTCTCTCTCCTCATTTTCATCATGACAATATTTCATAATTTGACTTTAGGAAGTCCTAGTGCGAAGAAGAGTACGAAAACAACTTTCTATATATTTGATAGAAAAATATTTTAACACAATTGTGTTATTAACACTTATTGTTTCGGGCTAACCAAAAGTGTATATTTAGTTCTGAAATTAGGCCCCAAAACTTTACAGTTGATATCTCCGTTAAGAATATCTCCATGAATTGTTGGGGTAAATTTATCCGTATTGCCATGACCATCAACGCTCTACTAGTCAGGGCCACCCATATTAGGCTGGTCTGTTGCGAGAGATAAGGCAAGTTTAGCACCCTTACCCCATCTACAGTGTCCAGTGTGGTGCTGTAAATGGCCAAATCCCAGACGTGACTAAGGACATGCCTTAGGCCTCTGTCCTGCATTGAACTATTAACGGCTGCATTATTTGGTTGTTGGTGTTGTCTATATATATATATATATATATATGTATGTATATATATATATATATATATATGTATATATAAATGTATATATAAATATATATATGCATATATATATATATATATATATTTATATATATATATATATATATATATATATACAGTATATATACAGTATATATAAAGAGAGAGAGAGAGAGAGAGAGAGAGAGAGAGAGAGAGAAATACCCTGGAATTTGATATATAGTTTTAAAATACAATTAGATATAGGTAGGCCTATATATTATTTATGACTCAAGCAGGAAATACAATCCAAATAAACGATGTAAATATAAAAACCACTTTTCTTCTATGATATTTTTTTTGAAGGCAACTTTTATGGTATATTTAATTTTCCCTTTTTTAGCATTTTTAAGGAATTAAGGTGTCATGAAAATTATAATGGATTAGGTTTGACATTTTATAAACATGTTAATAGGACTTAGATATAACTTATTCGTTGATTTTTTTTCTTTCTCTTTTTTTTCTTTTTTTGAAGAAGTCGTATACGGAATTATCTGCAGTTAACGAACACCTTTGTATTTTCCTAGAGATGTTGTTATACAATGAGAAATTATGCCAACCTTAATGAGTTTATTTTCCCACAAAGAACTAATTTAGGTCCTTTTATATATCTTCATTTGTTTTATATTTTAATGTAGATTTAGGTATTTTTTCTATCCTACATTCTTTGAATAGATTTTATCTACAGTAAACGAAAAACGAAATTTACTCACTTTATTAAATTTCAGTTGAAAGATGTGTTAACACAGGCAATGTTGTTTGGCAGAAGCTTTAGAATCCTATGAATGGCATTTCAATAGCCCATCCTATGTCACTCGTTGCACGGAGAATTCACATTAACAACAATTCTTCTTACTGCTTTAAAGATGGAAACTCCTAAACACGATTTCATATATTATGTTTCTAGCAATGCAAATACCGTGTTACCCTGGCATACATTATAACATTATCATAAAGTTGCTTGTTGCCTTTTATGAGTTTTCTAGTAATGCTGGTCGTTTATTTAGCCTTTGTATATATTTCATTATTCATAGAAAAAGCCTCTAAAGCAATTTTAGATTATATATATATATAATATATATATATATATATATATATTTATATATACATATATGTATTTATATATACAAACATATATATATATATATATATATATGTATCTCTCTCTCTCTCTCTCTCTCTCTCTCTCTCTGTATATATATATATATATATATATCCAAATATGTAAATACACACACGCACACACACACACACACACATATATATATATATATATATATATCCAAATATGTAAATACACACACACACACACACACACACATATATATATATATATATATATCCAAATATGTAAATACACACATGCACACACACACACACATACATATAATATATATATATATATATGTGTGTGTATATATATGTATACATATATATATATATATATATATATAGCCATAGCCCGGTGTCCTCTTAAATGAAAATCTGCTCAACTTAATTGATATACATATCCCCTCTAGTGCGTAAAAATATCAAGTGGAGCACAAAACATAGTTCAATGATGCTTGTAGACGCGCTTATTTGGAGATGCCGGAGGCTTATATGGAAAGGCAACAGATTTCCTTTGACTTTGGATATATAAACTAAGCTAAGGGCTATTGCTAAGCGAATTACAGCTTCAACTGGAAAGGAATACAATTTGACTATAAAAGAAATCCTTTATGGTACAACCCTAGGGCTTAATGGTTTGGTGCCCTAAAATCTCCACTCTTTGGTATCGACTTATCAGCTCCTCTACTCAACGAGACGGCAGTCATTTACTCCCAAAAGGAAAAGGCATCTCTTTCTGCTGATGTGTTTGACAGTAAGCGGAGTAATAGGAAACTTGACCTTTCTTATTCTCTTTACTTCAGGGTAATCTAACTGGTTTAGGTTTTCGGTTTCATAAAATTTAGACACTATTGATGGACCTTGATGCGCTTAATAGTGTAGACCCAAATGGTATTTATTTTTCAAAGACAGCTTATTTCTGTATTACTCAGTTGCCTGCTATTATTTTAGAGTTTGCAAGAAGTTCTTTTTGCACTTGTTGAAGAATTAGTAAGGTTACCCCATTGGGTAAATGTGTTTGCTGGAGCTCTAGTCATACTGATAACACTTCTATTATCTAAAGATTTTTAATGTCTTTTGGTATAACTTACCAAACAGGTAAGCTGAAGATAATTATCTTTCATCATATTTTCCATTCTTCTTTTTCAAAGACCTTGAAACATGTGATACCCTTAACATTTTTAGTGCTGCACAGAAACCCCTTGATTGTGTCAGGAAGTTATTATTATTGGCCGGATTTTAGTGCTACCTTTGGTCGTGTTAACCACGAAAGCCATGTATCAAACTTAAACAATTGGAAATATTTGGGTCATATCTTCACTTCATTAATGAATTTTAAAGTAATAGATTACAGAGAGTAGCTGCTGATGGCTACTATAGTGACTATGAGAATGTAGTATTTGGTGTTCCTCAAGGTCCTGATCTCAGCCCATTATTATTCATTCTATATCGTGGTTTGGCCAAGAAAACAAGCTTATTTCATATGTAGATGATACTACTCTCTTTGTTAATTCGATCTCCTGGGTGTAAACATATGGCTGTTGACTTGCTTAATATAAATCTAGCTTAGATTAGTGCATGATGTAAATTATGGGGAATGGAGTTAAACCCCAGCAAAACTTAATGTTTCCATTAACATTGTCTCTTTTATTAAGAGTGATTCTTGACTACAAATATACTTTTGATAAGCAGATTGGGATAGCTTCATTTTTAATGGAGCAAAAAAAAAATTCATAAGAAGAAGGTATTTTGATAGTTTCAATGATCACTCTATCCTGAAGAAATATTTTAAATCTTTCAATCAACCTTTTTACGAGTATTGTTCTTTTATCTGGTGTTCAGCTGCTAACTCCCATTCTAATTTATTGGACAAAAAGTTTCTGTTTATTAGACTTCTTATTCCTGAACATATTATTAATTTCTGGCAACGCCATTAAATTAGTTGTTCATCAATTGCTTTCAGAACTCTCCAGACTTTGCCATCCTGTACGTAGAGCTAGTTATGAAGTTAATTCTAACATTCATGATTTCTCGATCATAAGGCACAATACTGCATAGTATTTTCTAGAAGTTTTATTCAAGCAATGACCAAATTGTGGAATGATCTTCCTAATCTACAGGTTAAATCTTTTAAACCTAATTCTATATTTTTTTTTCTGTTGAAAAGGTTGACATAAGTCTCCTTTTCTAGTTATATATAACTGATCTATCGTAACATTGTTAATAACCTTAAGGTCTTAATTTTTTTATTCATCGCTTATAGTTTATTTGCTATTCCCTTATTTCCTTTCATCACTAGGACTCTTTCCCTGTAAGAGCCATTGTGCTTGTAGCATTCCACTTTCCCAACCAGGGTTGTAGCTTGGTTAGAAATGATAATAATGATGATTATTATTATTATTGAAAACAGGATAGTTTTAAAGAATGATTAGTTGTCTAAGAGCTGGAATACCACCAAGTGAAATAATTGATAATAAACAAGAGATAAGGGATTAGTTGAAAGAAAAAAAAATACTGGTAAAGAAGTTCGTTATGGCCATAGTTGAACATCTAGAAAAAATAAACAATAGGAAGAGATAAAGTAATTGAAAAAAATAAATGATTTTAAGAAAAAGGTTTACATATTCAGTTTCTTTTTAGACTTTCCGTGGATTTCTTACTTTTCTCATGAGGACGAAAATTCTACACTATCATTTGGCATTGAATTTAATGGTATTCATGAAAACAAGTTTTAGAAAGAAAATATGAAAAGGAGCATTAATATTTTAAGCAAATATAATTTGGTGTACATAAAGAGAGAGAGAGAGAGAGAGAGAGAGAGAGAGAGAGGAGAGAGAGAGAGAGAGAGAGAGAAAGAGACTGCTAATTGTTTTCCTGCTGTTGGTTCTTTCCGAAAAGGACCAGAATATTATATTCGAAGGAAATATACACAGTTCTTTCATGGTACACCGTTAACGTTTTAAACACCAAAAAGTTGCTTGATATATCTTTAGGATAGCAAGGTGGACATACAAATAAATAACGACATAAGCAGAAATATAATTATGCTTAATTTTTTTTCTCCAAAATTACCTACTCTCTCTCTCTCTCTCTCTCTCTCTCTCTCTCTCTCTCTCTCTCTCTCTCTTTATGTACACCAAATTATATACTGGAAGGAGGAGAGCTGTAAGCTATGATCATCATTTTGAGAAAAATAATAATTTATAAAAAGTGTGTGATTATATACCTCCTCTTGCAGTAGCTTTGCCACTCCCTTAATAAAAGGTTTTATTCCTAACGTTTGATCTTATTCTTATTTTGTGATACTTCAGTGTTTCAATCTTTTCATCATCATCATCATCATCATCATCTCCTCCTACGCCCATTGATACAGAGGGCCTTGGTTAGATTTCTCCAGTCGTCTCTATCTTGAGCATTTAAATCAATACCTCACCATTCATCATCTCCTACTTCACGCTTTTTAGTCCTCAGCCATTTAGACCCGGGTCTTCCAACTCATTTTAGTGCCTTGTGGAGCCTAGTTAAATGTTTAGTGAACTAATATCTCCTAGGGAGTGCGAAGAGCATGCCCAAACCATGTCAACCTGTGTGTGTGTGTATATATATATATATATACATATATATATATATATATATATACACACACATAAATATATATATATATATATATATGTGTGTATATATATATATATATACATATGTATATATACGTGTACATATATATATATATATATATGTGTATATATATACATATATATATATATAGATAATATATATATATATATATGTATATACATACATACATATATATGTATATACATATATATATATATATATATATACTGTATATGTATATATATATATATATATATCTATACATATATATGTATGTGTATATCTACACACACGCATATGTATATATATATATATATATATCTACACACACACAAATATATATATATATATATATATGTATACATATATATATATATATATATATGTATGTGTATATATATATATATATACATATATATATATATATATATATATGTCAAATTTAACCAATGACGAGTCACAACCATTCCAAACATCATTAGCATGAAGCTGTAGATATTATAACCACCTAAGTGAAACGCTTCCTTTTGAGTCTGTGACGGTGCCGAGTGAGGGTTGTGAACTCAAAGGCAGGATGCAATCAACTGAGTTGCTTATTAAGGAACACTCTTCTTTATATACAAAACCTCAAGGCAACAGGACATAACCTGTTCGAGAGACAGACAATGTTACAGAGCAAAACCGGAGACATAATCATTCAGGTTCTTTTTAGTGCGAGGGAAGAGCGCAGATACAAGCATAATATATACAAAATAATTATGTACAATTGTGTGACACACGGTTGGTACATGGCTCCCCCCCCCACCCCTAAAAATGACATACTGTACATGTTAAATAGGGCGCCCTGATCTAGAGAGGCGAACTGTAGGCGGGTCATCTGGCAGAAGATAAGCAGGTTTTAGACGATCAATGGAGAACCAGTCTTCTTTGCCCCGAATGTTTAGTAGGGATGCTTTCGGACTGCGTCGGATCACAAGGAAAGGGCCCGTGTAAGGGGGCGTTAGTGGTGGCTTGCTAGTGTCGTTGCGCAGGAAGACGTGCGTTGCAGAGTACAAGTCCGTTGCTATGTGATGCTTCGCTGGGGGCTTGTAAGTCTGGCGGCACGGAGTAAATTTTCCCACGATGTGACGTATGCGCTGGAGATCGTTGGAGGAGGTTGTAGAAGGAAAAAATTCGGCAGGGACGACCAACGGGTTGCCATACACCATTTCAGCTGCCGAGACATCGAGGGCATCTTTAGGAGTGGTCCTTAATCCCATGAAGACCCAGGGAAGCTGAGTAAACCAGTTGGAATCCTTGAAGCGAGACATCAAAGCTGCTTTGAGGGTGCGATGAAAATGTTCAACCATTCCATTGGCAGCGGGGTTGTAGGCCATTGTCTGATGTAGGGTGATGCCCAGGAGATTCGCTAATGACGTCCACAATTAAGAGGTGAAAGTGGTTCCCCTGTCAGAAGTAATATGATCAGGGATACCGAATCTTGAAATCCATCCAGAGAGCAAGGCAGATGTACATGAGGCGAACGTTGCAGTTTCTATGGGAATGGCTTCAGGCCAACGAGTGGAGCGGTCGATGACGGTAAACCGGTAACGATGTCCTTGTGATGTGGGTAGGGGGCCTACAATGTCGACGTGAATGTGTGCGAAACGACGCTGAGATTGAGGAAAGGTGCCCATTCCTGAATCCTTGTGTCGATGTACTTTGGAATTTTGGCAAGAAGTACAGGCGCGGACCCAATCCTTAGTATCCTTAGAAATGCCGTGCCAAATGAACTTTGCCTTCAGCAGCTGTGCAGTAGAACGGCACGAGGGATGTGAAAGGCCGTGAAAGAAATCAAACACCTGTCGGCGCATGGGAGCAGGAATCCAAGGTCGCGGTCTACCAGTACTGACGTCACAGAGGAGGGTGGTGTTGGAGTTTTCGAGGGGAAAATCTTCCCAAAGGAGGGACGTGCAGGATGAACTAAAAGCTTGATACTCTGGATCCTGTCATTGGGCTTCAGCCAGGGCGTTGTAATCCAATCCCAGTTGAACGGCAGCCAACGTGTTTCTTGAAAGGGCATCGGCAACGGGATTCATTTTCCCAGGGACGTATTGGAGGGTGCAATTGTATTCAGCCACGGCGGAGAGATGTCGGCATTGAGGGGCGGACCAGGCGTCAGACTGTCGAGTGAAGGCGTGCACCAGAGGCAAGTGGTCTGTGCGAATGACGAAGGGCGTACCTTCTAAAAAATAGCGAAAGTGACGGACAGCCAAGTGCACCGCCAGCAATTCTCGATCGAAGGTAGAATAACCCGATTCTGCCTTGGACAGTTTTCTGCTGAAGAAGGCCAATGGGCGGGGTGAGCCTTTGACCACCTGCTCGAGTACTGCACCAATAGCGACGTCGCTGGCATCGGTGGAGAGAAGGAGAGGGGCGTGTGGGATAGGAAAAGTGAGAGCCACAGCAGTTGATAGGGCCTTCTTTGCATTGCAGAAGGCTGCTTCTTGAAGGGGACTCCACTTCAGGTCCTTTTGGCTTGCCCTTAAGGGAGGCGTAGAGGGGAGCAAGAGTGGAGGCAATGGCTGGCTGAAAGCGGTGATGATAGTTGATCATGCCCAAGAATTCCTGCAGAGCTTTGACGGTCGAGGGCGCGGGGAAGTTCTGAACGGCTGATACCTTCTCAGGGAGGGGATGGACTCCTTCAGGAGTGATACGGTGCCCTAAGAACGACACTTCGTTGGCGCCAAAGGTACACTTGTCGTACCGGACTACAAGGACGTTTTGTTGCAGGCGGTCGAGCACGATGCCCAGGTGACGGAGGTGTTCCTCTTTTGAGGAGGAGAACACAAGTATGTCGTCCACATAACATACACAGAAAGGGAGGTCCCCTAAGATGCCATCCATGAGACGTTGAAACGTTGCCCCAGCATTACGAAGGCCAAAACAGGAGTAATTGAAAGTGTATGTACCAAACGGAGTGGTGATGGCGGTCTTGTGGATGTCTTCTGGGTTCATAGGCGCCTGATAATACCCCTTCAGGAGGTCGAGCGTAAAGAAAACCTTCGCTTTGTGCAGGTATGAGGTCACGTGGGCAATGTTTGGGAGGGGGTAGTGATCCGGTTCTGTTTGCATGTTCAGGCGCTTGTAATCCCCGCAGGGATGGAGGGAGCCGTCTTTCTTCAGAACGTTGTGTAAGGGTGACGACCATGGGCTGGAGGCCTTTTGGCAAAGGCCCATTTCCTCCATTTCGGCGAACGTCTGTTTGGCGGCTGCCAATCGTTCCGGTGCCAGACGTCTGAATTTTGCGAAGACTGGGGGTCCCGTCGTCTTGATATGGTGATAAATACCGTGCTTGGCAGGAACCGTGGGAGTTTGGCGAAGTTCTGAACGGAAAACTTCCGGGTACGACGTGAGGAGGTGGTCGTAGGCATCCGTGGGTGCGCTGAAGTGGAGAGCGAGGTTAGAGGGGGTGGGTTGAAGAGGTGTCCACAAGTACGAGTCTGCGTTGACCAATTGTTGGTGGGCGACATCGACCAGAAGGTGAAAATGAGAGAGGAAATCCGCACCTAGGATTGGCATTGTGACGTCAGCAACGAGAAACTTCCAATTGAATTTACTGTTTCCGAACGATAATGTGAGGTTCTCGTAACCGTAGGTGGGTATCGCAGATCCGTTGGCAGCTACCAAGCGGACGTCGGCAGATGTAGGCAGACTACGTCGTGCCTTGAAGAGTTTCCTTGGCAAAAGAGAACGACAAGCACCCGTGTCTACCAAAAATCGCACGCCCGTTCCTGCATCCTTCAAAAAGAAAAGATTAGAAACATGGGAGGCCACTGCCACAAGCGATGGCCTACTTAAACGTTTTTTTGGCCACTGACAATCCTTGCACCGAATCTGAAGTGGTAGTAGCAAAACTGCGGTGGATGGGAGGTAGTAAGTGGCTGTAGAAGTCGTTCGTTGGGGCGCGAGCGATTGGTGGGTGGTGGGCGGCTTTGTCGCCGCTTCGGCACGTCACGGGGTAGGCGTGTATGTCCTACAGCATTCATGTCAGCTTCGGTTGACGTTGAATAGGCATCCTCGTCGTCAGGGGTGGAGGCGTTGATGGAGGTCTTGAAGTGGCTGTCCATAAGGGCGTCGGCTTTGGTCATCAAGTCCTTTATGGGTAAACTATCGACATCGGGTATGGCAGCGTGTACAGGTTCGGGTAAACGGCGTATCCAAAGGGCACGAAGTAGGTTCACCTCACGAGGAGAGCCGTCTGCGGCAGGTTAAAGGCGAGCGATACTGGTCATTTCCCTGAGGGCAAGCGAAGCCCTTTGGTCCCCCAACGGTTGTTGCGAGAGCTGAAAAAGCTTTGCTACACGGGCGGCTGGCGACGGCGAGTACTGCAGCAGAAGGTATGTTTTGAGGGCGTCATACGCTATTGGGGTGTCTCCTTGTTCACAAAGCCAGTCGGATATTTCTGGGAAGGTGTCCTCGGGTATCGCCGCGAGAACATAATCCGCTTTGGTGGTTGAGCGAGTCACGCCCCTGATACGAAACTGGACTTCTGCTCGCTGAAACCAAGCAAACGCCTCTCCGCTGGCGAACGGTGAAAGTTTCAATGGGCGGCTGCAGCGCCAACTGCTGTAGTAGAGTCCGTCATAGTACCAACGATGGAGGGGCGAGGGAGGTGGGGGTGGAAGGCAGTGGAGCGAGTCGACTTCCGGAGTCACCAATGTGACGGTGCCGAGTGAGGGTTGTGAACTCAAAGGCAGGATGCAATCAACTGAGTTGTTTATTAAGGAACACTCTTCTTTATATACAAAACCTCAAGGCAACAGGACATAACCTGTTCGAGAGACAGACAATGTTACAGAGCAAAACGGAGACATGATCATTCAGGTTCTTTTTAGTGCGAGGGAAGAGCGCAGATACAAGCATAATATATACAAAATAATTATGTACAATTGTGTGACACACGGTTGGTACAAGTCATAAGAAGATTGAAGCCGTCTCTCAAATAAGGCCGATTTCATTTGTAAATGTATATGATATAATCTATGCATGATACTTTGATTTAGGAAAATAGAGAGAGAGAGAGAGAGAGAGAGAGAGAGAGAGAGAGAGAGAGAGTTGTTTATCTGATTTTTTATGAAAATTTTTACATATTCTGGAAAGTCTTGTTTGTTTTCTTGTATCTATTGTCCACTATGTCGATTGTTATATCTAGTTATATTGCAAGAAGTATTGAAGTCTTTATTTGTGAAGCTTCTAACAAAATACAATATATATATATATATATATATATATGTGTGTGTGTGTGTGTGTGTGTGTATGTGTGTGTGTGTGTATTTTTGTTCACACCTGATCTTAGTAACTATTTAGGATGTATATAGGTAGCAGTAACTTTTTGCTTCAACAAATGAAATTACACCTTTATGACCCAGACAAGTCTTTCCACCATACTTAGTGGTCATTTCTTGGAAAGATAAATGTGTATCTATTCGAGGAATTTACTTTTGAGTGGCTTCTCTGCTCTATTAAATCTATTTGATTTCTTTTTCAACTTTAATGACAATATTAGCCATCGTTTCTCTGTGGATAAAAAGAATGAAAGCCATTTCCAGGTTATGAGCAAATTTCTCAAAGAGAGATTTTCAATTTCCGAATTCTGCTGGTCCTAAATTGCCCATCATCTTACGAAGAATTTCCCAATGATATTTCTCAGAACGCTTTGCGAAAACATTCATGCGGAAAGTATTCGTTATTTTAGTATATTTTTTAATTATGAAGCTATTTGCTTGTGGTCAGTTAAATCTGATATATAGAACTGTGTCTCGTTTCGAAATGTTTCTTAGCCTCATTTGTGCTTGGAATGTAAATAATGGGATAAATTTTCTGTTAAATTCCTTATACATTACTTGGAATGGACGTTATTCTTGTTTTTTTAATGATATCAAACTTATTTTTTTTTGTAAAGAAACTTTGTATAATACAGTTTAATTGTAATTTTCCTTGGTTTTACTCAATAATGTTATATCATGTCCAGTAATAAACAAGGTTTGACATAGTATAACATAGTATACGTGACGCAATCCAAAAAGATTCAGGTTATGAAACTCGCTTGACATTAACTATAACCATTATAGTTTTCTATTATTATTATTATTATTATTATTATTATTATTATTATTATTATTATTATTATTATTATTATTATTATTATTATTATTATTATTATTATTATTTCGCTGGTCACGTTCCACAGAGACTGAAGGTTCCGGGATGCATCCAGCTCCCTTAGGATTCCATTACTTCCTTAACTATACGGTATGTGATGTTTTAAGTAGCTTGCTTTTCTACACAAGTCCTCGGGATATATTGGCTCTTACCTTCTCAAGATGTCTTTGCAATGACCTAGGTATGGTCCGTAGATCTTCAATTCCCGAAACTAGCGGGTCCTAAAATGACCGTCATTTTACAATGAAATTCATATTGTTATTTCCTAGGAACGCTTTGAGAAAATATTTCCTGAGGACAATATTGGCTATTTTAGTGTTATTCTAAATTATCAAATGATGTGCTTGTGATCAGTGGAATCAGATATATAGAATTCTCTCACGTTCAAAAGGGTGTCTTATAAACGTTTAATTCCGGGTATTCTCAATTTTTTAATATGATGGTAAAATTTCGATGATGATAAAAGAACGGTAAATTTTTGTTAACTTGAAGATTTATATGTCGACGTAAATAACAATATTAGTTACGGATCGATTCTGTCATCGTATTATTTTAGGCAATTTGCGCATAATATATGTTTATGTATATGGATACGTAAATACTATTTATCTTGATGTATATTTCAAATGAAAGTAGAAAGAATGCTGCTTCACGCTGAGCTTACTATTCTGTTGGTATCGGTACTGCAAGGCATTCTTAGGTTTGAATTTCGTAATGAGATGTCAAGATTTCCATCTGAAAGTGTTTTTTATTTCGCAGAAGTTATGTGGAGGAAGTGAGGAACTTTGGATTATCATTAGTCTTCTCCCAATTAGAAGGGGTGAAGTAATTATTATATATTATCTTACACTATAAATATTACCTGACTTTCGGAGGAGTTAACTCTACTGTATGTCAGAGAGGACGTTAGGGTCACATTAGATCTCAATAATTGGTTTAGGAACAACTTGTTAGTTTTGATATTCAGATAGTTTTTACCAGGGTATAAGATATCACATTCCTCAAGAAAGAAAATATTTCTTTTCAGAAAAGCAGAAATCCTTAAGTTTCAGAGAGAGAGAGAGAGAGAGAGAGAGAGAGAGAGAGAGAGAGGGAGAATTACAAAGACTGCAAGGATTTTGGATGTCTCAAGACTTTTTAGTCCATCCATGGAGATCCCGTTTACTCTTTCTTTTTAGTGGAACGATTTATTTTAAGCATTTAGAGAGTTCTCATGATCTTGCCTATTTTGTATGTAAAGACATTGTCACAGAGAGAGAGAGAGAGAGAGAGAGAGAGAGAGAGAGAGAGAGAGAATTACGAGGAGTTACAAGGGCTTTGGATGTTTCAAGACTTTTTAGTCCTTCCGCGGAGACCTCGCTTGCTCTTTAAGTAGAGCGATTTATCTTAAGAATTTAGAGAATTCTCATGATCTTGTCTACTTTGTATGTAAAGAAATTGCCACAGAGAGAGAGAGAGAGAGAGAGAGAGAGAGAGAGAGAGAGAGAGAGGGGGGGGGGAGCTTTTAATTATTAAGGTTTATGTAAACATGTGAATCATGTATCAGGTAAGGATAAAACTACTGCTGAACTTTATGGCATACTAAACGCTGTTGAAAAAAATAACGTTGAAAGAGCGGGTTAATTTTACCATTTTGAGTGATACAAAGAGTGTCTTTCAAGCTTTAGAAGTTTTTAATTCCAGTTATCCTTTAGTTTCAAAGATTTTAGAATGGCTTT
>NC_090742.1:112987494-113012494 GCF_036898095.1 Palaemon carinicauda
TGAGTGTTTGTGGAAATATTTGAAAGCTGACACTGACATCTAACAGTGGTGTTGATAATGAAGTATACTTCATATATATCCGAGACTAGTTTACTAGGCATTTTTTACAGCATTCTGTCTATGCTAAACTATATTTATTATTATTATTATTATTATTATTATTATTATTATTATTATTATTATTATTATTATTATTATTATTATTATTATTATTATAATTATTATTATTATTATTATTATTATTATTATTATTATTATTATTATTATTATTATTATTAATATTATTATTATTATAGCAATACCTTGACAGAATAAGCATTTCATTTGCTTATAGTTAGTTGATCAAGTTACACTATTATTATTATTATTATTATTATTATTATTATTATTATTATTATTATTATTATTATTATTATTATTATTATTATTATTATTATTATTATTATTATCAGAGCGACACTTTGACCAATTTATCATATCACTTCCTCATACTTAGTTGGGACACATTCAGACATTCGCCAGGCATCTTAAACCTTAAAAATTTATGGGTTAAACGATCAGTTAGCATTTTATCGATTGGACAAAATTAGCATTTTCATAATAAAACGGTGTAAGGTTTTATTAGATATTCACTCTTCACGGGGCAAATTATATTTAATATTGATCTCTTTTAAAAAAATCTGTTGTTTGTACATATTAATAATTCTAATGAATATTTGTGTCCGCATTTCTCTTTCTACTAGATTAAAATATCCTGACAATAAAAGGATTGGAATGTAATATCAACGATATTCCGAAATAGGTTTTTGAAGTATGACCTTCTGCAATAAAAATGGTTGCTGCACACGATACGTATAACATACTACAGATTACTCTTTTAAAAGACATTTACAGGTAGATGACTTCATTTTGTGAATATTGCTTTACAATCTAACCCTTCGAGATACGTGGGTGATATGTAATAAAACATATCTACGGGTATAAGACGAGTTCTCTTCCTTTGTACTTGTTACTTCAACATCACTCTTGAAGCTGAAATGCATCACAAAGTGGCGAAACTGAAAACATCCATAGTACGACAATTCTTTCATTCTAATTTTACGAGTTAGCAGTTGTGCTCATTGGGAGCTTTGAATGGTCTTAACACAAAGTTTTCACAGTTTAATCAACTCATTTTCCAAGTATTGTGAGGCACATTTAAAGAGGCAAAACTTAATGCCTTGGCTACAAGCACCAATATCTTTATGTAATGATTATCCACTAAATATGAGCTAAAACAGAGCAACGCACAAAATTCATTTAGTTTATTATATCTGTACCAACTGCGTGTCACACGGTCGTAAATATTATTGACATTTCTCTTTCTTTTGTATATAATCTCCTTGTATCTTCGCTCTCCACTCGCACTATTAACGACCTGAATCAACTTGTCTGTTTTTCTCACCGTTAAATGTTAACAGAAACCGTTGTTGGTTAAACAGGAAACACCCTGTTATATGTTATGGCCTTCTTTCCCGCAATTGATGTATATATAAACTAATGTTCTGTAAGAAAGTTACTCAGTTGCTTTTATCCTGCCTTCTTAGTCACAGCCTCTCTCGGCCCGTCACATTGGTGACCCCAGGGTGACTCGCTTCTCCTGCCTTCCCAAAACCCCTCCCCGTTACTATGAAGGCCCCCAAAACATACCTTCTGCAGCAGTATCACCCGTCGCCAGCCGATAGTATAGCAAAGCTTTCTCAGCTCTCTGAACAACCGGTGGGGGACCAACGGTCTTTGGTCGCCCTCAAGGGAATGACCAGTAACGCTCGCCTGCAACCTGCCACAGATGTCTCTCTTCGTAAGGGGAACCTACTTCGTGCCCTTTGGGTACGCCGTTAATCCTAACCTGTACGCGCTGCCATACCCGATGTCGATTGTTTACCCTTAAAGACTTGATGACCAAAGCCGACGCCCTTACTGATAGCCACTTCACGACCTTCAAGACCTCCATCAAGGCCTCCACTCCCGATGAAGAGGACACCTATTCAACGTCAACCGAAACCAACTTGAATGCCGTAGGACACACACGCCTACCCTGTGAGGAGCAGGAGCGGCGACAAAGCCACCCATCACCCAACACTAAAGGGTACCTGACACTTGCATGCATTCGTGGCACGCACTGGCACACATTGATGCGCGAACTCGCATGAACGAGTCGTGAAAATTCCGTGAACAGTGCTGGAACTCGCGTGCCAGAGCGTACCAGTGCGTGCCATGCGTGCCCAGAACTTTGAAATGTTTAAAGTTTGTGGCACGCATTGGCACGCACAAAATAGTCTTGAAATAGTCATGAACGATGCGCCAACTGGAGTGAACTGGACTGAACAGTGCGGGAACTGGCGTGAACTGGAGTGAACGATGCGGGAAGTCGCGTGAACTTTATAATGAAGAGAAACAAAAAGGAAACAAAAAAATTAATGAAAAGGAAAGAAAAATAAACCTAGTAAATTTTTATATTTGCTGTTTTAATGTGAAAAAAATATCTTATTTCAAACTATTTCTATAACTTTATAATGAAGAGAAACAAAAAGGAAACGAAAAAATTAATGAAAAGGAAAGAAAAATAAACCTAATAATTTTCTATATTTGCTGTTTTAATGTGAAAAAAAATTATATCTTATTTCAAACTATTTCTATAACTTTATAATGAAGAGAAACAAAAAGGAAACGAAAAAATTAATGAAAAGGAAAGAAAAATAAACCTAATAAATTTTTAAATTTGCTGTTTTAATGTGAAAAAAAATGATATCTTATTTCAAACTATTTCTATAACTTCATAATGAAGAGAAACAAAAAGGAAACGAAAAAATAAATGAAAAGGAAAGAAAAATATAAACCTAATAATTGTTTATATTTGCTGTTTGAATGTAAAAATAAAATTATGTCTTATTTCATGCACACACTTATTTTCCTCTATTACCAATCAAGACCCTAAACTTTTGTTTTAAATAAAAATTAACTGAAAAATAAACCCAAGAGATTTTTAAGTTTGCTGTTTGAATGTAAAAATAAAATGATGTTTTATTTCATCAACATGCTTATTCTTCTTTATTACCTTTAAATGAAGAGCAAAACAAATTTTTTTCTGTTTGCTGTTTTAATGTAAAATTAAAATGATTTCTTATTTCAACACACTTTTTTCTCTATTACCTTAAAATCAACAGCCTAAAAACTTTTCATGTTTGCTGCTTTTAATGTTAAAATAAAATGCTTTCTCAATACTTGTACATATTTTATGTCTGCTATTTATATGTAAATCAAATGCTTTCTTATTGAAACAAAAATAAAGGGCAACAAAAAATACAAACAAAAAAGATACGTTTCTTCTCCTCAATGCAATGGTGTCTCTGACAGAAAGCATTGTTGTCTCTTCCGAAGCCAATCCAAGAATGTCCTCGGGTTGGAGAAGCCCCGTTTTTATATGGAGTGGGCAATTCGTGAACTGGCGTGAACTGGCGTGAACGATGCGGAAACGATGCGGAATGATGAGCGAACTCGCGTGAACGTGTCGTGAACTGGAGTGAACTGGTCGTGAACAGTGCGGGAAAAACATTTGTGGCACGCACTGTGGCAAAAATGCGCGCAAGTGTCAGGTAGGCTTCACTCGCGCCACAACTAACGACTTCTACAGCCACTTACTTCCGTCTATCGGCCGCAGTTTTGCTACTACCACTCCAGATCCGGGGCTGCCGCGAAGAAATGTATAGTGTTTAATATTTAGGCGTGGAGCAATGTACCAACCGTATGTCACATGATCGTACATAGTATCGACAATTCTCTTTCTTTTGTATATAGTCTCCTTGTATGTTCGCTCTCCCCTCGCACTATTAACGACCTGAATCAACTTGCCTGTTTTTCTCACAGTTAAATGTTAACAGAAACCGTTGTTGGTTGAACAGGAAACAGCCAGTTATATGTTATGGTCTTCTTGTCTGGAATTGATGTATATATAAACTGATGTTCTGTAATAAAGTTACTCAGTTGCTTGCATCGCACTTTGGAGTCACAACCTACTCTTGGCTTGTCACACTATCGACATCGGGTATGGCAGCGCGTACAGGTTCAGGTAAACGGCGTACCCAAAGGGCACGAAGTAGGTTCACCCCACAAGGAGAGCCATCTGTGGCGGGTTGCAGGTGACTGATACTGGTCATTTCCCTGAGGGCGAGCGAAGCCCTCTGGTCCCAAAATGGTTGTTGAGAGAGCTGAGAAAGCTTTGCTATAAGGGCGGCTGGTGACGGCAAGTACTGCTGCAGAATGTATGTTTTGAGGGTGTCATAATAACGGTGATAAAGGGGGGGGGAAGCAGGAGGAGCGAGTCACTCCAGGGTTACCAATGTGACGAGTTAAGAGTAGGTTGTGACTCAAAAGCGGGATGAAAGCAACTGAGTAACTTTATTACAGAACATCAGTTTATTTAAACATCAATTCCGGCCAAGAAGGCCATAACGTATAATAGGCTGTTTCCAGTTCAACCAATAACGGTTTCTGTTAACATTAAACGGTGAAAAACAGACTAGTTGATTCAGGTCATTATCAGTGCGAGGGGAGAGCGAAGATACAAAGGAGACTATATACAAAAAAAAAGAGAAATGTCGTTACTATGTACGATCGTGTGATATTTGGTTGGTACATACCCATTAGCCCTTTTTGAGTGGGGGGATACATTAACGTGGTGGAAGGGTTTGCCATGATCAGCATAGCTGTACTAGTCAGGACCACCCATATTAGGTTGTTTTGCTGTGAACGATCAGACACAAACCTCTCACCATCACCAATCCACACTGCCCAGCTTCGTGATGAAGACTGGCCACACTCCACACATGAGTAGACATGTCTGAGGCCTTTGTCCTGTAGTGGCCTAGAAACAGCTGCATTAGGGGTTTCTTTAATTGTAAATAAATTAGATTAAGTGGTTGGTAACTGACGGCCAATTTTCTTCGTCATGATTGTTGCAAAAATTAGTGAAAGAAGGTGGACAAGTTTACGATATCTCGTTGAAAGCGAAGTGTGAAATTTATTTTGGCAGTTCGGTAGAAAAAAGAAAATAATAACATTAAGAATATTGCTGATGTATGATTTATAAAACAGTTCAGGAATAGTACATTAGTATTTTACTGGTCATCAAATTTTTTTTCTCATGTTATAGTTACTGTATTAGAAATCATGTTTTTTCTTTTTTTTTATACTTCTAATCACGTCTGCGCTAATCTACATTAAGGCCGGTAAGATTGTTAAAAGGAAGCAGGGTTGTCGTACGACAATCAAACGTGTTATTGTAGAGCGATTTATATGGTTTAAGGTTTAAAGTTTGCCCATGAATGGCAGAGGCAAGGGACAGTGATATTACTCTATTAAACAGGACAGTGCTCTAGAGACTGACCATTTATACATATGATCAGCGCCCAAGCCCCTTCTCCACCCAAGATAGGACCAAGGAGGGCCAGGCAATGGCTACGGATGACTCAGCAGATAGACCTATAGGCTTCCCCAAACCCACATCCTTAGCTCACAAAGATAGAGGTGGCAGCGACCAGAGATTCTAACGAATTTGAGCGGGGCTTGAACCCCAGTCTGGCGTCCACCAGTCAGGGACGTTACCACATCTTACACGTATGTAAGAGAACTCAGTTAAATTATAAAAAAGAAAATCTAATAATGGAAAGCAAACTCTATATTCCTGAAAATAAAATGCAGATACTAGGTGAATTTCAGAATGCTGATTTCGCATATAAATTCTAAGAAATAAAAACAACATGTAAAGATGTTAATGTATTCTATTATATAAGGTAGTTCATATGATTTGTGACACGAAAGAAAGTGATGTATATTACTGTAGTTAATGACCATAACCTGGCAATTATTTTGAATACACATCACACATACAAAAAAGGCTATATTTATTTCAAGTATAAGTGATATCCTCTATAACATCATCCTGCAATGAATCCAAAAGAAGAATAGTAAACAAGCTTTGACAGTTATAGGAAAGATAGATGTATTCCTAGATATATTTGAGTAAAATATATAAAAATCATTACCAACTAGATATTAAAATGTCACAAATGCTTTGAGTTAAGTATCTAGATGCAGATGAAACAGACGTGTTCCGTAAGCCCCAGCTGCCATTGTTCACTAAGGCAAGGAGATGGCAGTCTGTGGAAGGGAAGCGTGTGATAAGATGCGGCGGTTACACAGTCAGCTGGTGGATTTCCATATCATGAATTGAGAGGCAAATCTCCAGTGAAATAATACTATAGGACGTATGAATCTCTCTCTCTCTCTCTCTCTCTCTCTCTCTCTCTCTCTCTCTCTCTCTCATATCAACTACACCATTTAAGACTAATGAAATTCTGGTTTAGAAAATATATTATCAGGTCTCCTGTTACTGGTTTTCCGCTAATAGGTTTGTCATCATTTCACGTTATGGGCTGAAGGACGATGAAGTAAAAAGATGAAAATCGTCTTTACTTTATTAAAAGAAATGATACTTTAGGTGCGTATAAATCTCTCTCTCTCTCTCTCTCTCTCTCTCTCTCTCTCTCTCTCATATCAACTACACCATACAAGACTATTGAAATTCTGGTTTAGAAAATATATTATCAGGTCTCCTGTTACTGATTTTCCGCTAATAGGTTTGTTATCATTTCACTTTATGGTCTGAAAGACGATGAAGTTAAAAGATGAAATTCGTCTTTACTCTATTAAAAGAACTCTGAAAATAATCATGTTATCAATTTTGCTTGAATATAGACACCTGTCACTTCGAGACAATTGTAGTACACTTTATTACTGGTATATTAACAACCTGTTTCCAAGAATAATTAACACCGTCTTCTATAAACATTTTGAGTAGTGATAATAAACATAATTAGATTTGTTATAAGAAAGAAATTCAAAGTAATAAAACAAAATGTGTACGACAGAACCTATCTGAAGAAACCATGTACTCTATTGTTCACTAATATCTTGTTTCGTAAAGCAATATTTTCTGACTCAAACCTTTTCCACTTGCGTCCTCTACTTCTAAGCAGATGCAGTAGTCACAACTGTACCACAGAGAGAGAGAGAGAGAGAGAGAGAGAGAGAGAGAGGGGGGGGGGGTCACTGAATTGAGAGACGCAAATTCTCCTTTCCGTGATCCAACTAACGTCGTTTCATGAGGCCAGATAAGATGGCAGTCGGAGGCAGTAAAACTTGTGATAAGGTCTGAGTTTCCTCTTCTGATGTCCTTCCACATAATGCGTGGATAAGAGTAGGAAGTTCACCCGAACGACCCCTCTCTCTCTCTCTCTCTCTCTCTCTCTCTCTCTCTCTCTCTCTTTAAGAAAAACACTCTCTCTCTCTCTCTCTCTCTCTCTCTCTCTCTCTCTCTCTCTCTCTCTCAGAAAAACCTTATGATTATCATAAATAACTTAGAAGTTTCCAAAAACAACTATCAGATACATTAAATTACATGGAATAGTAATCTTGGTTATTATCAACATTAAGAAACATTGACAATTTCCATTGGCATTATCTTCTCCAAAACTTTGCATAAAGATTTTTTTTATAAGTTTGAAATTTTACCTGTCATGTGTGATTTAGTTTAATTATCTTGATTACTTGAAGTTATCAATAGGCACACTATATGTATTTATAGTACTATATATAAGGAAACTGCTGAGCAAGAAAATCATGAAATAATCAATATACTCAATAATGCTATGTGGTAAATCGATTAAAAGTTACAGTACACACAAAATACTTGTGAATGATATTTTTCTTTTTATTTCTGAAGGTTTATGATCAAGAGATATAATTATATCCTCCACTTCTTCCTCTTAGACTGATGAGGGCATTCCAAATGGGTCAGGAAGGTAAAGGAATCAAGGCCAAAATAGTGACACAAAAAAGTAATCAGCGGTTGACACCAAATCTCCTCAGTTGAGAATTTCTGTACATTCAATGGAAGGCAGAGGGAAGTTCACCTGAATGAGGAAATATTCTCTCTCTCTCTCTCTCTCTCTCTCTCTCTCTCTCTCTCCAAGAAGCATACACTGATTATCAAGAATATTTGGCTAATTTCCTAAGACAATCAATTGTTGGTTTGTAAGTCTATGTAATCTTGAAACTGAATTATACATAAAATCTCAAAAAGCCATTACTATACCAAAACCAAGTGTGATAACTTTCAGTTAACCTTAGAAACCAACCAAAGGTATACTTATTATCATTTAGTTTTCATAACGAATTTCAATTCTTTTTACTTCACACTACGAAACTACACTACCTGAAAATAATAAGTTTTTCATTTTTGTAAATACGTTATAAGGGTGAGCATCTATAAAATTATTTTGTACTAGGGATTTTTTTTTTATTATTATAATTTTTTTCCCTGGGTTCGTATGATCAATAAAGAAAATGAGTCTCCTCTTAGACAAATCCAGACATCCAAAAAGTGTCTAGGAAGGAAAGAAGACGGAACATTAGGTAAGGGAAGCGAGACCCAAGTAACGACGTTTCGTAAGTCACTGAAAAGGTCGTCAGTAGCGGTAACACCTATCGGATATTAAGTTGTCACTATTTCTCGTCAACTGAGCGTTACTTTAATTTCAATGGGAGAAGGAAGTTCACATGAATGACCTCTCGTGCTATCCGGATGCAGAGCTCTCTCTCTCTCTCTCTCTCTCTCTCTCTCTCTCTCTCTCTCTCTCTCTCCGCGAAAGAAGAATGATTTCGAACACATCCCAGAAAAATATGCTTGCTTATGAATAGCAAGCGATTCCTTATTCAAGATTACACCAGATCCTCGCGCAACTTTCTTTACTTAAGAGGTAAAAGGTTACTTTACAAATCTTGTTTCTGCATCATCTTATAAACTCTAAAATTAGCATCTCTCTCTCTCTCTCTCTCTCTCTCTCTCTCTCTCTCTCTCACACACACACACACACAAACACACACACATTCTAAAAACAGACTGATATTTGCATTCAAAATTACCTTGATTATCCTAGGTACATCTTCTTGTACCTTTGTTTATGAATTCAATTCTTTTTTTTTTTTTTTTCGGGGGGGGGGGGGGGCCTGGGAGAGTGTGGTGGAGAAGGGAAACAAGGTTAAAATAATAATTTCTGTCCGAACCGATGTATTGTGGGAACGCAGGTGTATATAGATTTATGGAGTATATTGTTGGCATTTTTGAGCTTGCGTTTTATTTCGAAATTTTACATCAAATGAATATTGCTTTAAGAGATAGAGTATGTAAATATGGCTCAGGTCATTGGCTTTCTCACTTCTCCTTTTCTCTTGAAGGAAAAACATCTCTCTGACTATCTTGCTTGACATTGGCAAAAGGATGCCTCTGATAAAAGGCATTGGAGAGGGCGTTTCAGGCAACCGACCCCTTAATGTAGACTAACCATTGGAAAGAAGAAGATTACGTCTCTGACGCCGTGGTTTCTCGTTCATTAATACAGTAGAAAATATAGCATAGGGATTTTATTGCTGACAAGCATCAGAAAAGATAAAATGAAATGTCTCATTATTTCTTTCACCCGAATAGTCTGTTGTCAACTTGCATCGTTGTAGCATTAAAACATTTTCAAAACACTCACAGAAATATATTATTAGTTTCAATTCCTTTCGTGTCATTGTTATTAACTGATATTAACCATGGAGCGAGACATACAATGATTGATAAATGTGTACAAAAGAGATTTCTGAGATTTTAATGTACCATCCTTTCAATATCCCTCTTATAATTAGTACATTTAATAGATAGAAGCAATGGGAGATTAAATATTCTTGGAAGGGTTTTTCCATTGGTTTGTTGATATTACATTGCATGGTATTTCAAAAGATAGTTCATATCTATAATGGCAATTTCTTTAAATTATAACTATTATTGTTTGACTCATTCATATATAATGATGACCCAATTTTCTTCCATATAGTAAGTATGATATATTGACTCTATCCTTCACATAGATTTATTTTTGTTTTTCTCAAATAGCCTACAGTA
The DNA here is from genome assembly GCF_036898095.1 of Palaemon carinicauda. Classification (NCBI taxonomy): domain Eukaryota; kingdom Metazoa; phylum Arthropoda; class Malacostraca; order Decapoda; family Palaemonidae; genus Palaemon; species Palaemon carinicauda. Next base: position 112,997,540 of record NC_090742.1, read on the forward strand.
CCACAATTCCTTTATTGACTGCCTTTACAATAAAGGATCCTAACATTAACATATAACGGAAACAGTTCCAACGGTATTTAGTAACCTGACCTCTGAGCTTTCACATTGAAAGTATAGTGGTGTTTTTCACATGAACAGCGCTATATTAGTTAATAGATATTTCTTTGAGGTCCGAGGTGAGGATGGCAGGTTCATCCATGCTAAGAATCTTGAGCAGGATATGTTGTACTGTGCTAGCTTTATTTCTAGATTTATTTCAGAAGCAGGTCTCCTGAAAACTATTTATTTTCTATAAGGACATCTTCATTTTTATGGTTTTAGATTGAATTTCCTATTTTTCTTTATTTCTAACAAACAATTCCGGCGTTAATGACCTTCGATGCCAGAAAACTCAAAATCAGATAATGAATTAATACTGGCCTACCGCCTCCCGCCCACTCCTTCACCTTCCTTTCATTTGTGAGTTATTCTCTATATAGTTCCCAATTCCATAGTAAAGCTATATCAAAGACTGAATTTATGTTTACGACCAATACCTGAGATTTTTTCAACACTCCTCTTTATTTTGAGCTTTGTGTTATACATAATCATTTTCTGGTAAACCTCCGACCTATGTCGGTACTCCCAGAAGTTATAAATATTGACTAACGTTCTTGAGTTCAATAGTCACATCACTCGGATCCCCGTTCCTATAAACCCGTTTAAAAAAAAATCAAATTAAATGAGGGTATGCATCATGTCTTGAGATTTCTTTGCTAAAGTCAGTAACATGGTATTTCAACAAATATACATGCATATGCAAAAGCATGTCAAAAGAAATGTACTGGCTTGTGGCTTGTGAAAAGGTGGACATACTACCTTAAGATATTATCAACGATGACGCCAAAAAAAAAAAAAAAAAAAAAAAAGATAAAATAAAAAAAAATATGGTCATTAACATTAAATTATTAGCGTATTGAATCCCATATGTAATTTATTTTTTCTTTATTCTGGTTAAAGTTTATATACAGCTTCGATTAACAATGCCACAAGAACATAAAAGGCTCATCCCACCAAACTACATTTCTTGTAGTGTAAAGAAAAATCAATTGATTACGTTAGTTATTTATATTGCATAACAATGTCCAGTATCTTTGTAACATATGAATCTGCTTTCATCCCCAAAAAGAAAGTTGTTTTTAAATGCATTAGACAAAGAAGCAGTTTAATGGATTCTCTGCTTCTTTATAAGAATGAATTATCAAAGGAGTTTTAGTATCTTTATGGGTGAGAATTATTTTGATATGCAAATGCCGCTCGACCATTTTTGCAAATTCCATTACTCGGTGTTTCATTTGCATGACAATGCTTTGCCAGACCCCAAACCATGATAAAAATGTTCCTGGCCATTCTCTCGTACGTCCTCGTTCTCAAAGCGAAGGAACATTTTGCATTTCTTTCCATTTGGCTTTAACTGCGACATAACTGCGTTCAAGTCAGAAACTTTATAATTTACCGTTCCTCTTACTTCTCCATACTACTTCCTCCTTGGGAATCATAACACCGAGGTTTATATAATTTCCGTTTAGAAATTAAAGATATAATTTTTATAATTTTGTTCTTCACCGATGCTCAGTTTGAAATATTATTTTCCCCTTTTCTCGGAAGATGTAAATGCCTATCACTGAATTGAATGAAAAAAAAAAAAAAAAAAATCTCCCGAGGCCAAATACATTTCGCATACTTTTTTTTTCTTTTTTTTTTTTAAAGATTTCCTATGGGAATAACGTCTAGGTAGAACTATATTTCTTTCCAAGTTAAATGATATATTGATTCTTGCCGAATTATCCATTTTATTTTCAGGAAAGCTTCCATGCAATGTTATGAAAAATAAATATAATGTAAACAGGGAAAAGTTGTTCTGTAAACAGTCATAATAAAATTCAAATCAAGAAATTAATAATACTTGAAGGAGGCTTACTTACTAACTATTTCTTCATGAAAGAAAAGACTTTTCATATTGACTAAGCATTTAGGTATCTGCTGATGAAGTGTCACAAACTGTCATAGTTAGAGGCACCCGAGCGATAATTTAAGCTACAGATTAATTTAGAGCTTTGAAAATTAAAAACTTTTTAAAATCATAAGTATAATTATTTGGATAACTTGTAGTAATGACAATTTTGGGCAAATCCTCTAGGATTCGGCTCCTCTTTACGATGAACCCCTTACTATAAATCCACTAAGATTTACCATTTCAACGATCAATCTTATATCATTGTGCAACCAGTGACAATAAACCCTAAATGAGTATTCTCCTGTAGAACATAAATCTTATACCACTCGACATTTGTAGACGACAAATCTTAGAGGATTCTGCCAGTACAGACGATGAATCTTATGTCATTCTCTAGACCAGAAAAATTAATCTTCTATTTTCTACAGAGGTGAGTGTAATACCAACGCTAGTAAAGCAAAATGCAGATATTTGGTATATTGGTATACCCATATTTTTTCTATAGTACGTTTTTCTGTGAAAATTAGATAAATGATGTGAGAACCATTCTCCTTAACATGAAAACACAATGCAAAACAAAATGTGTTAAATGATGTTAGTATTTATAAGAAAAATTTTAGTTGATGTCTTTCTTACTCTGAAAATTTCTCCATACCAATATATAAAATGAGATGATAGTCTACAATAATTGAAAGTGGAATTACAGAATGGCCAAGATGATTCTCATACTTAGTATGTCATCCAAAGTAAAATCTATTAGTTTTAAGGTCATCCATAACCTCCATAATCCAGGGGCAGGGCGATATTGTCTTATACACTGACTATAAGATCAGCACCCAAGAAAACTCTGCACCAGTGCTAAGACTATGTTTATGTCTCTACCTGTTGATAACATCGTAGCTGCAAGACCGGTGTCTTTGACAGAACATCATCATCATCATCATCAGCCGTTACTGCCGAACAAACGCTTCAGATAACAATATGGAAATAAATTCATCTATATGAATATCCTGGAGAAGTTGGAAAAGCTCATAGTCATGGAGAACGACAGATCCACCACTGATGAAGGTGTTGAAGATGCAGAGGCCATACAAAGCCATTCCTCCAATCAGAGCAGCGCTAAAGCTGCAGCATGTGAGGCGTGCAGCTGCCGACCAGGCGGGCTGCATCTGAAGTCAGTCAACAATACATTACCAACAAATACAGACTCTTGCCAATTGGGACAGGACCAGAAAAGGAGATCTGTGGCAGATCTTTTGGACAGAGAGTTGCCTACAGCTGACGAAATGAAGATGCAAGCTGGAATGATGTGGACATGTAAATGTTACAGCTTTAGTCCGATCTGCATGGAACAGTGCAGGTGCAAAGGAGAGGTTTAGAGGTGATCTAGTATAATCATTCGGGCAGCAAGAAAATCTGTGGCAAACAATATAGGCCTACATGTATGTTCATGTATATTACGGAGACAGTTTGCCATAATTATGATTCCGGGGCTGATATTATGGTATACGGAAGTTAGTGAGTAGGTACAGTACATACTTACAACATTTCATTCTATATAGCGGAATATGAATGATTTGCCACCAGTATCATTCAATTAGGACAAATCTTTATTATTATTATTATTATTATTATTATTATTATTATTATTATTATTATCATTGTTTAGTTAATAGCTCTCATTTTTGAGAATGTCTGCCTTCTTGAATTTTTTGATGACTAACAGGTTTTATAAAAAGCGCAATCCGCAAATGGTATGTATGCCAATTTTGGAGCATGTTCCCGGAAATGAAAAAAAACGTCATAGTTATCGCTCCACTATCAGTTTGTTTATATGACAAAATTAAATGAGAGAGAGAGAGAGAGAGAGAGAGAGAGAGAGAGAGAGAGAGAGAGAGAGAGAGAGTATTCTATCACAAGGTTCACTGCTACTGGTAAACGACGGAACAACGCCATTTGGTGCGTAGGGGAAGTTACCATATATCTATATTTTTTCAACCTTATTCGACCGTATTGGATTTTTTCCCTCGTTCCTTAAGCCTTGTGGGACATTTACATCTTGTCTGAGAATATTGAATAGAGCGTGAGGATTTTTCCTGGGAATAGCTATAACTTTGTTTTATTGTCTTCCCAAGCTACACGATATTTTATTATTTTTTTTATTTGTGATGTATGAATGTTTGAGATTTATGGATGCTTATTATTATTATTATTATTATTATTATTATTATTATTATTATTATTATTATTATGTAATTGTCCTTTAGCTCTGCTACTTATGAGTGAAGTCTAAACCTTTAAACTAGCTCAATATTGTTTATAAACTAAATTAAAAAATGAGCAGTTGTATAAATGTGAGGACATCTTTTCTTTTTCAAATACAAATGAGCCGTTTCCATAATATTCCTGTATCCAAACTATGATGGCAATATTTCCAAGAGTTGGATCATAAATAACAGTTATTATACCAGTTACAAACCTTTATGAAATGAGTCTCATGTTATTCATATCACTAGCGACGTTCACTCATATATAGCCTACTACCATCCTCGTTGTTTTTGCAAAGCATTGATGTATACATACTGTTGTTTCTTTAAGCCAACCATAAGGGAATCACATGATCTCAGGATTTAGGGAAACCAAAGTTTCTATACATAACAGTATCGTTATGTTTGGTGGCAATCCAGACTGCTTAACTAAGCCATTATGCATTTCAGACCCCGTGTTATCCTGTTTTTTGCAAATACCTTCTATACAAACAACGGGATCAATGTGACATTTTGGCACAGCTTCTTTGACACAGTCCGCTAATTTATGACACTACACTGCGATACCAAGTGTGATTCATTAATGAGCTTACTCTTGGCTTTCAAGCTTAAGTTGGCGAGAGCCGAGTAGGCATTCGGACAATGGATCTCTGTGGCGTAGGTGTGACGCATATAACAAGCTCTCTCTCTCTCTCTCTCTCTCTCTCTCTCTCTCTCTCTCTCATGGATACAATTCCCACCTTTATCCATATAAAAATAAGGCACCTGTAATGAGGTTTTTTTTCGTTAAATACTCATAACATACAGCTGAAATCTTGACCAAGAGTAGGGTTGGAAGTCGGTGCTAGAGGAGTAGTGTGATAATTTCAAGATTTATTATTATTATTATTATTATTATTATTATTATTATAACCATTTACTTATAAATGCTTTATAAGTAAGGGAAGTGGATGCTGTAAGTAAGGGAAATGGATGCTTACTTAATAGTTTAATGTAGACCTTGACAGATAGCAGATATCTATGATTTGACAAATGATGCAAACATAAGTATATAGCATACATTTTATTTCATTCTCCGTCACTTTCCTAAAATAAGTCATCCTCATCATCACTGCTGAGGTTTATTATGAGAGGATCCACGCCTTGTTGCATGTTGTCCGTGGACCAGTACTCTTCCTCACCACCACCAAACTACCTACGTTTGTTTGCCATCATTCACGCTCGTTAGCTCGTTATCACCCTCCACATTACCCTCCCTCGCCTTTATTTTCACGTTGTGTCACTCAAATATAAAATGACACATACACTACCACATAACGCATATATATATATATATATATATATATCACATAACGCATATATATATATATATATATACACTTTATGAATGGAGCATGCACCAGTGGTAGGTTTCTATGTTAGAGAGAGAGAGAGAGAGAGAGAGAGAGAGAGAGAGTGCTTGTTATACGCGTCACACCTACGTCACGGAGATCCATTATCCGAATGCCTACTCGGCTCTCGTCAACTTATGCTTGAGAGCCAAGAGTAAGCTCATTAATGAAACACACTTGGCATCGCAGTGTAATGTCATAAATTAGCGGACTGTGTCAAAGAAGCTGTGCCAAAATATCACACTGATCCCGTTGTTTGTATAGATAGAAGATATTTGCGAAAATCAGTATAACAGGGGGTCTGAAATGCATAGTAGTTCACAAATATTATAATGTATTTCTCGACCATAGCTCTGGCATTGAAACAGAAAACTAATAATAAGGTCACGGAGAAAGATTTGATTATACCTAATGTATCTTCTACCTCCCTTTGGAATTTGCAGAAGAAAAAGTCAAGTCGGAAGTTTTGTTTAATTCTAAGTTATCACAATATAACAATATATCTGTGTACGTATTAACGTTGATTTATTAATTTTCCGCCGTTTCACCTGTTTATTTTACATGCATAATTAGGAGAGAGAGAGAGAGAGAGAGAGAGAGAGAGAGAGAGAGAGAGAGAGAGAGAGAATAATAATCAAATTTTATACATGCGTAATTATACATGAATGAGAATATGTAATACTATACTTAAAAGATGATAAGACTCATTAATTAGAAAAAAAAAGATTGAATCGGAAATGAATTAGATTTGCTAATTTTGAATTGTGCTATTAAAGTACTCACTCCATTAATCTGCAGAAGACAATTCAACGTGGTCAAGTACTGGAAAGATATCTACTTACAGGACACTGATAACCATAAGTATAAATGGGAGAGAGAGAGAGAGAGAGAGAGAGAGAGAGAGAGGTAAAACTCTGATATTTAGCTACAGTATATACAAAATCATTCAGATGAACATCCCTCTTCCATTAAAAGTCCGGAAATTCTCATCCAAGAAAATTATTGACAATAACAGATCAGCCAAACATTACTGTTACAAACATGACCTTTTTTTTTTGGGGGGGCTTTGGGAGCGTTGTTTTTTTGTGTCGCGCCTCATTTTCCCAATGCTCCGTTTTCCTTCTTTCGTGGACCCATTTGGGATGTTTGCATATGTCTAGAAGGAGCAAGTGGAAGAGACGAATTGTCTTTATTGGCCTTGTGAACTTAGGGTCAAAGCTTCTTGGTAGAGAAGCTTTCTTTCGTATAAAGTAAGGATATAATTGCTTTCCCCCTTTATCCTATTGACAAATATAAAGGATTTTTTTCTTAGTTTTCTGGCTTTCTAGTTTTTGTGAGTGATGTAGATGGAAATGCAGAAAGTCTAATCATAATTGAGAATAATAATGATAAGTGTATTATAACAAGTATATCTTAGCTCCATTTCCAAGCTTAACAAAAAGTGATCGGACAAGTTTTTTTAGGAAGCGAAGGACGTATGTGATTGTTTATATATATTTGTTTGAAGAATACATAAAATTCCGAGCCAACAATGGATTATCTAAGGATATTGATTATGCCAAAAATACTATGTTTTCTTGATAACCTGTGGACGTTTCATAGAGAGAGAGAGAGAGAGAGAGAGAGAGAGAGAGAGAGAGAGAGAGAGACTTTCTCTTCTGAACGTTTCTGCCTCCCATTGAACTTATAGAAATTCTCAACTGAGAATAATTGGTGTCGACATCAGATCAGATGGGAGTGAGTTGATGATACTGACGACCTTTTTTCGTGACTCAGAAAACGTCTTTATTTTTGTTTTATCTTAAAATTAGATTTTAAATCAGAGATATTTTTTTCTTGTACCCATAAAATTTATGCAAAATTACTTTGACGTGATAATAAGAGCTGTTATATCTTTGTCATACCCTAGCAACCAATAGCATATTCTACTGGTATCTTGAACATAAACACAAAATCTGGCCGATTGTTTTTCTCTGCAATGATGTCTATGAATGCATTATAAACTTGTTCGATTTAGAAAAACAAAAACAAATGTTATTATTATTATTATTATTATTATTATTATTATTATTATTATTATTATTATTATTATTATTATTATTATTATATAACATAATTTCTATGAAATGTTATTCCTACTTCCTTCTAATAAAAACAACTAACTTTTTTTCGTATTAATGTTGACCTAACATCTTATTCTCTGCCTCCATCTCGATTTTCCTCCTTTACCAGGTTTCTCCGGAACTCTCCTCACTCCCTTCTCCCCATCTATCCTCAATACCTGCTAAAACCAACTTAGTCTGACACTCTTATTACCGCTGTAATCATTAATACGCCTGCTATTCTTCGTCTTATTTCATCCTTTTCCAATTTTTCAAGCAGTGATATTCCCATAACCCACCTCAGTATTATCATCTCTGTCCTCTAAAGCATTGCTTCGTATTTTCCTCTTAGAGCCCACGCTTGCGATCCATATATTAACAATGGTGTTATTACTGTATTATGGGTTTTGACGTTTAGCGTGATTGCCATATTCTCATCACATAACACTCGCGCTACCTCGCTTCATCTCCTCCAGGCTTCTTTTATCCTATTCTCAACATCAGTTCCACATCCTCCCTCCTGACTTACATAAGATTCCAAATATCTAAACCATTCCTCCTATGGTATAACTGATCCTCTATTTTCATGTATGGCTGTCATGTCCCTACACTCCTTACTGCTCACCCTAACCTCAATCTTATCCATATTTACTTTCAAGCCACCCCTCTTCAAAGATTCTTGCCTATGTCCAACCCTTATTCCGCATGCCTTTTTCGTTTTTAGAAGTAATCACAAACTCATCTCCATATTGCAATACCTACAATCCTCCATGTCTGATTTCTTCACTTTATACATCCATAGCCAACATAAAGAAAAACTGGCTTAGTGCTAACCCCTGGTGTAACCCAACAGTAACATCAAAGGTTTCTGTTTCCCCAACTGTTATCATTACTTTTATCCTGTTTTTTATTTATAAAATGTCGACCATTCTAACCAGCCTCACTAGGACTTGTCTCTTCCTGAAACACCAATACATCATTTCTCTGGGGATTCCATCACAAGGCTTCTTGAGATCTATAAAATCACAGAAGAGCTTATGGTATCCCTCTGGGCTCTTTTCCTGTAACTGCCTCACTATAAAGATGGCATTCACAGTCCTTCTCCGCCTCATGAATCTATACTGATAAATACCCAATCTTTGGAATCTTTCTCAATCTCTCATCTAGTGCGCGATCAAAGACTTTCAAACCATGTTTTGTTGATTTGATTCCCCTGTAGTTACCACATTCCATGACATTACTTTTCTGCTTATATAAAGATACCATCAGACTCTCCTGGTCTTTAGCCTTTATTTATTTTTCCTACATCGTTCTCAATAAATCTAATATCCATTCTTCCCCCTTCTTGTTTTCTGTTATGTTGCTATTACTACTAGTGGTAAGGTTGAATCATAAATCTACTATTAATTTTCTTATCATATGAGAAATGTCTTCAAAATTCTAGGTAGATATGAAACTAATTCTCCTTAATTTACGGGAATGTTTTATATTTGATACCGGTTTGCCATATCAAAGTTACTTCCTAAGTAAAACAAATTAATAGCGGTTTCACTGAGATTTGATTAGTTATTTATAAGGAATTTTAAAAATGTTTGCAAAGGAGGTTATCAGGAAATCCACTGGTATCCACAATTAGAGTGCTAATGTTCCAATTTCTATACTTGGGCCTTTGAAACCTAGCTTGACTCCCAGTGTGACTTGCAGCTTTAAATTAGATTCCCACTGTTAGCATAGATTTTAATTCCATCATTTCATCTTAAAACGGTAAAACAATCCAATGTTGAAAGCTATAATTCGAGGTGAAAAATATGAACATTTGAATATGTCAATATTCATGAACAGAGTTTTGCACTAGTACTTTTAAATATTCACGCAGAAACAATCCTATTATTATAATTAATCATAATGGTCATAAGGATACCTGATAGTTAAAAAATTATTATTGTTCAACATACTAAAAAGGAATAATTCCTTTACATATCATATTGCTTTCGCCAATTAAACACTTATTTCTCCAATAACCAGTTGGTGTAAATAAAATAGAATTCAACTATGATTTGATAGGAACTCTGATATTCACACTATACTTGGCATTTGTCCATTTGTCAAAACATTTTTTTTTGCATATATTTAGGCGATTACGTGGTCACTTTTAGGGAATTCCTCCCGCAAGTAACTCACAATTATTTTTACTATAAACGAGTCTCCAACAGATCTAGGAAATTTTCCCCACTGATATTTACCCCACATGACATTTTCCCCACTGATATTTACCCCACATGGCATTTTCCCCACTGGACATTTTCCTCACCATAATCTTATAAGCCATATAAAGAAATAAAGAGTAAGCATTTAAGGAATGCTATTGGTTCTTACTCTGCCAAAGCTTGCTTCACTCGAAAATAAGAAAAACATCACCCTTCCCACTGTTTAGGTATATCTTAACCCTGACTCATCTTGTTCTTGCAAGCGGTACATGCTGAGCAGCGCAAGCTCCCCCTATTGATTATTATTTCTTTAGTAATTTTTTTCGGGTATTTTTTCCAAAAAGTTCTAATTTAAGTGTTTTGTGGTTATAATATATAGGGTTGGGAAACTGTCCACCTGTGTACTTAGTCAGTGGGGAATTGTCCTAGGTGGATATAGAGGGGGGCAGGATCCTGGAGGTGGGGAAAATGTCAGGTCGGGAAAATGTCCGTATTCCGTCTCCAACACCATCTATTGACAACTGAAAGAAACAGGTATAGTGTGATTGGTATGGAAGCAAAGGTGTAAGACAAGAATAATTTTCCTTTTTGTTCTTATTTGTATATAGATATCAGTATATGTAATTATGCTTTACCAGCCACCTGTTGAGATACTACCGCTAGAGAGTTATGGGGTCCTCTGACTGGCCAGACAGTACTACATTGGATCGTTCTCTCAGGTTACGGTTCTTTCCCTTTGCCTACTCATACACCGAATAATCTGGCCTATTCTTTACAGATTCTCCTCTGTCCTCATACACCTGGCAACACTGATATTACCAAACAATTCTGCTTCACCCAATGGGTTAACTACTACACTGTAATTGTTCAGTGGCTACTTTCCACATGGTAAGGGTAGAAGAGACTATTTCTATGGTAAGCAGCTCTTCTAGGAGAAGGACACTCCAAAAATCAAACCACTATTTTCTAGTCTTGGGTAGTGCCATAGCTTCTGTACCATGGTCTTCTCTTGCATAAGGGTACACTTGGGCACACTATTCTATCTAATTTCTCTTCCTCTTGTTTAGTTAATTTATTTAAAGTTTTCATATGAAATATTTATTTTAATGTTGTTACTGTTTTCAAAATATTTTATTTTTCCTTGTTTCCTTTCCTCACTGGGTTATTTTCCTTGTTGGGGTCCCTGGGCTTATAGCATCTTGCTTTTCCAACTGGGGTTGTAGCTTAGCATTTAATAATAATAATAATAATAATGCTTTCTCTATAAATATATTGTCAGAAATTGTATAATTAAGGATGTTTTGAATTAACTAGACTTTCATTTTCTTATAAGCCAATAATGGATTCGCCCATCATAGATGGCATGAACAAACCAACTATGAACACAATATGAAGTAATATACTGACAAAAATAAATAAAATCTTTTTGAACCTATATGGTCACAAATAAAACTAATATTTCAGATAAACTCCAATGTTGGAACTGCAAACACGACTCAAATTATCATATTTTTGTGATTAAGGATCTTTTCAGGTTTCCTAGTTTGGTAGTCCTGACTGAGGTTCGGCCAGCGACCTGATGTAGTGGGTTGACGTCACGAGCATAAAAGACCAACTATTCATAACAGCAAACTCTATTTCATATGTAATTTCAATTAACGTATTCTTTTTATGGGTTTACAACTAGCCTACAGCATGTTATCACTATAATGCATATCAATAGCCAAGGCGGTTCGTTTTCTTAGAAAACAAAGCCGTAAGCTATAGCAAATTTATGAAAAAAAAGGATAGAATGACGTGGTATTCAATGTCTGGCAACACGTGAACAACAAAATCTGTAAAAAAAAAAAAAAAAAAAAATCAAGGGATAAAACATTTCTCACATAAGAAGCCAATAAAAATATCTACAAAAAATTAGAAAAGTATCCTTATGTTTGCAAATATAGTCGACTTTCTGCAAGGGCTGCCTACCACATCTAATGCCCTAAAAGAAGATGAACTCGAGTAAAGATATGACAGGAAACTATCTTTTGTGATATTAAATTAATATATTTTTATTGAAGGAGTGTTTGTATTTGGATGTAGGCCCATGATTACAAATTATTTGTTTATGAAGGGGCAATTCATTTAATTTTTATGTTAGTCAGCCTGGAACCTTTCGTCAGAGACTCTTCCCTCATCAGTAACAACAAAACTGGTTTATAATTTTCGTTAAACTTTTAATTGAACCTCAAAATAGTTTCTAAAAAATACTGAGGTACTGTTATAATTTTGAGATATATTTATTCTATAGATTTTTTTCTCAATTGTTTTGTCGAAGGTAGGGCAACTAAACATACTCTTGCAAAACAGAACCAGTCCAACCAGGACTGCTAACATTATACACAGGAAAGATAAATAGAACCATATACTAAGGGTACGGTGAGAGGTATACAAACTAACGTGTTTTTCGAATAGGGGAAGTTGACTGAGGGGCATGCCTCCTAATTCAGTTAAATCAAGATAAACTAACACACGAGACACATTCATACCTGGGATAGTAACAGAAGGATTCATAACAGAAGTGTCTCGAACTCTTATTCTTTCAATCTTCCTCTCTCGCTGACCGGGTAGAGGGAATCTGTCACCCTGCATAGGGGAGCACCTACTCTGATGAGTCAGGACAAATCCCTGGTGACAGTATCTTGAGCTCGTCACCTTCTTCACATATGACTTTATATTTAGATTTCTGTCTAAGAGACAAAATCCAATGATGTCCGAGGTTAAATATTTCCTTCTCAAAGTCTGTTCTCATCTTAAACATACAACTATGCACAAAACTAGGTTTTTCCAAATAAATATCAAACAAACATTCACGCGCTGAAGGCGCTAGAAGTACATACATAGGTTCACAAAACATATGTTCTTTCCCTACCTTACATTTTTCTAAATTAGGCAATGACAGAGTAAGAGTATCTCTATTATTGACAGCAAAATAGGGGAGATTGCCTGACACTCGAGTTTCAAATTCCTCCTTTTCTTTCTGAGTCCACATCGACTTAACTTCATAAAAGCGGAAATCTGAGTCTTCATTTTTAACAGGTATCTCTACAAGAAAATAATATTTACCCCTTGCTTTATCAACAGTTACAGATGACATTCGGTAAAACTATTTTCAAGTCCTTTAAAACTCCCCTGGGGGTAGAATGTCAGCAGATATTTTCCCCGTGGTTAGAACGTTCTGAATTTGGCTAGCTACGTTTTCCAAATGCAAACTTAGCTCACTAGCTACAAAAGCTAATTGTATAGCACTTTATACATAAATAACGTCCCTCTGAATTTGATCTATTTCTTTCCTCATATCATTAATTTTTTTTCAAAAAATCTTAATGCATCCTGACCTTTGTTTACGGTTGAAATTACTGTGTTTAATTGTTTATCTAAAACGTCTGTATGAAAAATAATTTGGTTAATAACTGTATGGGTATTCTGGGATTCTTGAGTGAACGCTTTTTCTAATTGATCGAGCTCCGAACGGGTAATTAGTCCAGTCCAAGTCCCAATCAGCTCACCTATCCTATTAGCTCCATCTTATCCCTATTCCCCCTTTGAAGCTATAATGTCTTCGAAAGTATCCAATGATCTACGAAGAGCTATATGAACGTCCGTGAGAATTGACTGAAGTTTAATTACGGCAACGCCCCCAGAAAATTGTTTTAACTGTTTTTGTAACTCATTATCTGATCAAGAATCGTAGCTAGTGGATGTGCAACTCCATCAGGATGGTAACTGATTACTAAAACGTGAGCGTCTGACTTAAAGGATGACTTAAACTTTTTATCGAAATCTGTGATAAATATGACTTCATCATACATGTAAGGAATCAGAGTTTGATGATCAATTATATCTTCAAACACGAGTGTCATTTTAGTACTTCATAAGTGTTATCAATATACCAGAAAATGCCCTAGCTTTCTCTCATAAAAACTCAACGCATGTAGTTCAAATTATAATGTTCAAACGTTCCTTCATTCTGAATTTATTTAGTTGTTAGTAAATAAAGGTAAATCATAAGTTATTTGTTTAGTTACCGTTTCCTAATTACGAAAATTTCAACTTACCACCGAAACACCATCTTTAAGAAAATTAAGCGATGATAACCTCAGCTGGTTAGAGGAAAAGGATTCCTCCAAAAAATGAGGAAACATTTGGCATTCCGACTCCATAATTCCCAAGGAACTAATTAAGCTCTTCTGCCTGTAGGGTAAGAATGATAATTACCAGACTGGAGAAGCTTGAATCTCATTTCTGGTGAAATCAAGGGGCTTTCAAGGGGACTAAAGCCCCTGGTGGTAGGGCGCCCTCTTACCTCGCCTTCTGTATGTAATAACATTTGAGACCACTATCATTTTAAATTAGAACATAGTATATTTAGGAAAGGAAGCTCTTTTAGTTGTTGCAGTAATTATTTATTTTTCCTATTTTTGCTTATTTTTCAACATTTGAATTCATTTTTTTTGTATCTTCTATTCTTTTTATCATCTCTGATTTGAAGACTACTTGAACAATTACGTTGTGAAGTTCAGTTTCGTTGATGATTAGTGCAAAAGTCGTTATAGAATTCTTCAGGAATCGCGATCATGGAAAAAAAAGTCAATGTAAGAAATCTTACATATATATATATATATATATATATATATGATATATCTCTATTAACATACATAATTGAAAATGATTTTTTCTCTTATACTTTTATTTTTCTGATATAATTAATAAATATTACATGAAAAACTAACCTTTGTAAAAAGTTTCCAGTGAGATTGAAACCACAAAGAATCTTGGCTTCTCCCATAAACGTGCCTTTTTCCCATTTCAAACGTTTTCGCATTAACTTTGGTAACTCTTGCTTGCAAGCCAATTTAGACTCTTTTAATAATCTTTTCTCCTAATATTTGCTCTGCTTCTCAAGTAAATGCACATAAAAAAGGGTTTATACTACAGAAATTTTAAATT
>NC_090742.1:113017494-113024994 GCF_036898095.1 Palaemon carinicauda
CTGGATGATATTTGAACGTTGTATTATTAATATTTTTTTTCAAGCAATATATTCTTGTGATTCATGAAAATTTATAGATTCAACCGAGAAAACTTCAGTTCAGGTGGATAGCCCCTCGCTGAGAGACATTTCTTATTGGCCTTTTCATCGACGCCAAGATAAAGTGGCTGGATGCTGTTCCGGAAAACCGGATTATACTTAGCAGTTTTGGCTTTCTTGTCAACTCCTGCCATTGGGAAGCTCGCACTAGGCCGGAGACAGTTTTTGTTTGTCTGAAAATCGGAAAGTATGAGGATAATAAATGGTTAAGGAAATCATACGCGGAGAAAGTTTTTAGTTTCCAATACAGTCGTACTTATACTGTATATATATATATATATATATATATATATATATATATATATATATATATATATATATATATATATATATATATGTTTGTGCGTGTGTCATTGTGTGTATATCTATCTCTATCTATATACCAAGTCCATTCCCCCAATTTTGGGGGGCTAGCCACCATCAAAAAATTAAAAAAATTAAAAAAACTAAAAAAAGGCTACCTTTCCTCTGTACGCTCTCCCAGCCTGACGAGGGACTCAACCGACTTCGGTTGGTACTGCTAGGGTTGCCACAGCCTACCCTCCCCCGATATCTACCACAGATGAAGCTTCATAAGCTGAATCCCCATACTGCTGCTTCCTCAGTGATCATCCAAGGCGACCGGAGGAAGCAGCAGTGCCTATCGGAAAAGCGTCACAATCGCTAGCCCTTCATTCATATTTCTAACACGCTCTCTTGCTTCTCTTACATCTAGCCTCCTATCACCTACAGCTTTCTTTACTCCATCCATCCACCCAAACCTTGTCATTCCCCTTACACTTCTCCCATTAACTCTTGCATTCATCACCTTCTTTAGCAGACAGCCATTTTCCATTCTCACAACATGGCCTAACCAACTCAACACATTTCTATCCACTCTAGCTGCTAAATCATTTCTTATACCCGTTCTCACCCTCACTACTTCGTTCCTAATCCTATCTCATCATCTCAAACACATTCAATTTCTGTCTCTCCATCACTTTCATTCCCCACAACTCCGATCCATATATCACAGTTGGGACAATCACTTTCTTATACAGAACTCTCTTTACATTCACGCCTAACCCTCTATTCTTTACCACTCCCTTCACTGGCCCCAACACTTTGCATCCTTCATTCACTCTCTAACGTACATCTGCTTCCACTCCATAATTTGCTGCAATAACAGACCCCAAGTTATTAAACCGATCTACTTCCTTAAGTATCTCTATTCAACAAGATATTCAACCTCGCACCACCTTCCCTTCCCGTATATCTCATAAGCTTACTCTTACCCACATCAACTCTCAACTTCCTTCTCTCACCTACCCTTCCAAATTCTGTCACTAGTCAGCCAAGCTTCTCTTCCGAGTCTGCAACCAGTACAGTATCATCCGCAAACCACAACTGATTTACCTTTCATTCATGATAATTCTCGTCTATCAGTTCCAATCCACGTCCAAGCACTCCAGCATTTACCTCTCTCACCACTCCATCAACTTACAAGTTAAACTGCAATGGCAATATCACACATCCCTGTCTCAGCCCCACTCCCACAGGAAACCATTCGCTCACTTCATTTCCTGTCCTAACACATGCTTTACTACCTTTGTAGAATCTTTCCACTGCTTGCAACAACCTTCCACCTATTCCATATGACCTCATCACATTCCACATGGCTTCTCTATCAACTCTATTTTACGCTTTCTCTAGATCCATAAACGCAATATACAACTCCTTACCTTTTTCTAAATATTTCTCGCATATCTGCCTAATTGTAAAAATCTGATTCGTACATCCCCTACCTCTTCTAAAACCACCCTCTACTTCTAAGATTGCACTCTCTATAATATCCTTAATCTTATTAATCAGTACTCTACCATACACTTTTCCAACCACAATCAACAAACTAATACCCCTTTAATTAGAACCCTCATGCACATCCCCCTTACCCTTATATAGTGGAACAATACACGCACAAATCCAATTTACAGGTACCATTGACAACATAAAATACATACTAAACAATCTCACCAGCCATTAATTACAGACACAACCACTACCTTTAACATCTCAGTTTTCACACCACCAGGTGCTTTTCCTAATTTCGCTCCATCTAGGGCTCTTCTCAATTCCTCTCTTACAATCTCTCTTTCATTCTCATCTCCCATCAATGGCACCTCAACATGTGCAATAAAAATTATTTATGCCTCCCTATTATCCTCAATATTCAGTAAACTTTCAAAATATTCCGCCAACCTTTTACTTGCCTCTTCTCCTTTTAACAACCTTTCATTTCCATCTTTCGCTGTCTCTTCAATTCTTGAGCCAGCCTTCCTTACTCTCCTCACTTCCCAAAACTTCTTATTCTCCTCATATGAACGATTCAATTACTGACCCCACCTAAGGTCAGCCGCCCTCTTTGCATCGGTTACCATGCGTTTTACTTCCATATTTTGCTCTCTATATTTTTTATACTTCTCTACACTATTACTCTGCAGCCATTCTTCAAATGCCCTTTTTTTCTTTTCCACTTTTACCTTCACTCCTTCATTCCACCATTCACTACTCTTCGTCATGCTGCCTCCAATAATCTTCTTGCTTTCAACCTTTCTTGATATTCACTTTTTACCTCAGGTTTTATTTACTCTTCAACCCTTCATGCATATATATATATATATATATATATATATATATATATATATATATATATATATATATATATATATATATATATATATATATATATATATATATATACATATATATATATATATATATATACATATATATATATATATATATATATATATATATATATATATATGTGTGTGTGTGTGTGTGTGTGTGTTCGTATATATATGAATACGTATATACATATATATATATATATATATATATATATATATATATATATATATATATATATATATATGTTTATATACATATACGCATATATATATATGTATATATATATATATATATATATATATATATACATATATATATATATATATATATATATATATATTTTATGTGTATATGTGTATATATATATATATATATAAATATATATATATATATATATATATATATATATATATATATATATATATATATATATATATATATATATACATATATATATGTATATATATATATATATATATATATATATATATATATATATATATATATACAGATATATATATATATATATATATATATATATATATATATATATTATGTGTATATGTATATATATATATATATATATATATATATATATATATATATATATATAAATATATATATATATATATATATATATATATATATATATATATATATACAGACATATATATATATAAATATATATATATATATATATATATATATATATATATATATATATATATATATATATATATATATATATATATTATGTGTATATGTATATATATATATATATATACATATATATATATATATATATATATATATATATATATATATATATATATATATATATATGTATGTGTGTGTGTGTGTGTGTGTGTGTAAATATCTATGTGTGTGTGAGTGTGTCTCGTCATGATCCGCAAAACTGTACTAGTCAGTGCCACCCAAACAAGGTTGGTTTGTTGTGAGCGAGCAGGCTGATGTCTCCCACCATCACCAATTCGCAGAGGTCAGCATGGTAGCGAAAATTGTCTAAACCCCATCCATGACTAATGGCTTATCTTAGGCCAGTGGTTCTCAACCTTTTTTTCAGGTGACCCCAATCATGCACCTCAAGTCAAGACCGCGACCCCACTAGTTTAGTTGTGTATGTATTATTATAAATTACTAGTTGTTGGCTGTATAAGTAAGGGACTGTAAATATACTTCTATAAGAGAGGTACTATAGGGTTGGAAAAGACAAAATTAACACATTAAATGTTATTATAGCATTATAAATTTCAAGGCTTGATATTAATAAAAAAAAAAAATAAAACACTTCCGGAATAATATTTTGTCACATTCCACAAAAACAAACTATAAGAATAAATGTTTTCTGTTGAAATGATAAATTGGTTTTATGGGAGCCTCAGGCCTGGATCATGCTGCTAAGTTTCTCTATTCATGGTTCAGTCTTAGAAAGTGCTACCCTCAAAGCATGTACAGGTTGCCGCCGATTTCTGTTTTTTGTTTTGATGGCAGTCAGAGCTGCAAACCGTGACTCATTCAAATAGGTTGTAGCGAAAGGAGATGAGGGGGACAAGGAAAGATAAGGATAGTTGAGAGAATAGGAAAGAGGGGGGACGGACACAAGGAAAGATGACAAGAAAGAATAAAGAAAACCAACAACATAAAATCCTTCAAATCTCTAAACAACTGCCAAAACAACAACCTCAAAAACCAGCCACATAGAATCCCCCAAATCTCTAAACAACCGCCAAAACAACAACCTCAAAAACCTACGACATAAAATTCTCCAAATCTCTAAACAAATGCCAAAACAACAACCTACAAGACCAGCAACATAGATTCCTCCAAATCTCTAAACAACCGCCAAAACAACAACCTCAAAAACCAGCGACATAGAATCCTCCAAATCTCTAAACAACTGCCAAAACAACAAACTAAAAAACCAGCGGCATAGAATTCTCCAAATCTCCAAATAACCGCCAAAACAACAACCTCAAAAACCAGCAACATAGAATCCTCCAAATCTCTAAAAAACTGCCAAAACAACAAACTAAAAAACCAACGACATAAAATCCTTCAAATCTCTAAACAACTGCCAAAACAACAACCTGAAAAACCAGCAACATAGAATCCTCAAAATTTCTAAACAACCGCCAAACCAACAACCTCAAAAACCTACGACATAAATTCTCCAAATCTCTAAACAAATGCCAAAACAACAACCTCAAAAACCAGCAACATAGAATCCTCCAAATCTCTAAACAACTGCCAAAACAACAACCTCAAAAACCAGCAATATAGAATCCTCCAAATCTCTAAACAACCGCCAAAACAACAACCTCAAAAACCAACGACATAAAATCCTTCAAATCTCTAAACAACTGCCAAAACCACAAACTAAAAAACCAGCGACATATAATCCTCCAAATCTCTAAACAACTGCCAAAACCACAACCTCAAAAACCAGCAACATAGAATCCTCCAAATCTCTAAATAAGGGCCAAAACAATAACCTCAAAAACCAGAGACATAGAATCCTCCAAATCTCCAAATAACCGCCAAAACAACAACCTAAAAAACCAGCAACATAGAATCCTCCAAATCTCTAAAAAACCACCAAAACAACAACCTCAAGAACCAACGACATAAAATCCTTCAAATCTCTAAACAACTGCCATAACAACAACCTCAAAAAACAGCAACATAGAATCCTCCAAATTTCTAAACAACCGCCAAACCAACAACCTCAAAAACCTACGATTTAAAATTCTCCAAATCTCTAAACAAATGCCAAAACAACTACCTCAAAAACGAGCAACATAGAATCCTCCAAATCTCTAAACAACCGCCAAAACAACAACCTCAAAATCCAACGACATAAAATCCTTCAAATCTCTATACAACTGCCAAAACCACAAACTAAAAAAACAGCGACATATAATACTCCAAATCTCTAAACAACTGTCAAAACCACAACCTCAAAAACCCGCAACATAGAATCCTCCAAATCTCTAAACAACTGCCAAAACCACAAACTCAAAAACCAGCGACATAGAATTCTCCAAATCTCTAAACAACTGCCAAAACAACAAACTCAAAAACCAGTGACATAGAATCCTCCAAATCTCTAAACAACTTCCAAAACCACAACCTCAAAAACCAGTGACATAGAATCCTCAAAATCTCTAAACAACTGCTAAAACAATAACCTATGCGACCAAGTGACCAGTGCGGCAAACGCGTCAACTTCACAAGAACATAAAAATAAAAAAACAGTGACATAGAATCCTCCAAATCACTAAACAACTGCCAAAACAACAAACAAAAAAAAAAACAGCTACATAAAATCCTCCAAATCTCTAAAAAACTGACAAAAAACAACCTAAAAAAACAGCGACATAGAATCCTCAAAATCTCTAAACAACTGCCAAAACCACAACCTCAAAAACCAGCGACATAGAATCCTCCAAATCTCTAAACAACTGCCAAAACAACAAACTCAAAAACCAGCGACAGAGAATCCTCCAAATCTCTAAACAACTGCCAAAAGCACAACCTCAGAAACCAGCGACATAGAATCCTCCAAATCTCTAAACAACTGCCAAAACCACAACCTCAAAAACCAGCGACATCGAAACCTCCAAATCTCTAAACAACTGTAAGGGAAGTACTCAGTTTCTATAGTCGGCATACCACTTTTTCTTGAATAATTCAGAATTTTAAAGAAACAAACTGAGTGCAACCTGTGCAGCACATTCGAAATCACTATACAGGTATAAATGCATCAATTTACCGATATAAGACGAACAAATTGCAGACAGTTTTTCTCGCTGCGGCAGTACAGCTGGAGTGGCTGCCTGGTTGGACGTGGACGTTGATGTTGATCACAAACCAAACGTGTACGGCACTCAGGGATACCACCATTAAAATTTAGTTTTATATATATATATATATATATATATATATATATATATATATATATATATATATATATATATATATATATATATATATATTTATATATGAATAGATATATAGAAGTCGATAAATACAAATCCAGAAATACGTTTACAGTATATATTTTTTCTTTATTGAGATTTCTGCCATATTTTTAATTTTTATTTTTATTTTGATATTTTGAGATTTTGGCGACCCCAGGAAAAGCTCTTGGCGACCCCACTTGGGGTTGCGACCCCAGGGTTGGGAAACCTGGTCTTAGGCCTTCATCATGTAGTGGACTAGAAACGGTTGCAGTTGTTGTCATGTTGTCATGTTGACCATTAGCAACTTCTCGGCAACCATTTGCCAAACATTCACATCCTCGAAACACTCTCCATGCATTTCTTGAACCTTATTTTTCAATAGCTTTGTTCCACAAATACTTTTTTTTTTTTAGAAATAAAAATAAAACAACGAGGTATCCAAGTATGTACGTTTTTCTATAACAGATTTTTAGTGCATAAATGAGAAAATACGTGAACCAAATTTTAATTAGAGATAATGCTGATCACACACACAGACACAGAGAGAGAGAGAGAGAGAGAGAGAGAGAGAGAGAGAGAGAGAGAGAGAGAGAGATCAGTCGGTGATAGACATTATATCGAAAACTGGTTAAATTATATCAGAGATCTCAGCAGAGCGTCGATGAGATGCCGTCAGGTATCGTGTCAGTCGAAAGCATTTATTATTGATCCTAGGAGGAGGCCAGTGTCTTTCTGACTTAATAATTCA
>NC_090742.1:113030913-113040913 GCF_036898095.1 Palaemon carinicauda
GTAAAAATGTGCAAAATTTGTCATTAATTGAATGCCAAGTAACAAACTACCAATTAGCTACGATGGTGAAGATGGGTTGATTTCAATTCTAAGTACAAAATACCTGAATTCGACGGGTATAAGTACAGTAGAATTGTCATTGACTTTTATCTTCCTTCGTGGCCGAATGGGTTAGTCACTGTCTATATAAGCTTGCCGACCAGGGTTCGATTCCCGGCCGGAGCCAAGCTCTTGTCTTTGTGAGATTTCGCCTGGGGCTCTGATCCCGAGGTCGTTAAGAGAATCCAGACATTAATATATCAAAATATATATGGCTTATTTGAATATGAAAAACACGTAAAAATGTGCAAAATTTATCATTAATTGAATGCCAAGTAACAAACTACCAATTAGCTTAGATGGTGAAGATGGGTTGATTTCAATTCTAAGTACAAAATACCTGAATTCGACGGGTATAAGTACAGCAGAATTGTCATTGACTTTTATCTTCCTTCGTGGCCGAATGGGTTAGTCACTGTCTATATAAGCTTGCCGACCAGGGTTCGATTCCCGGCCGGAGCCAAGCTCTTGTCTTTGTGAGATTTCGCCTGGGGCTCTGATCCCGAGGTCGTTAAGAGAATCCAGACATTAATATATCAAAATATATATGGCTTATTTGAATATGAAAAACACGTAAAAATGTGCAAAATTTATCATTAATTGAATGCCAAGTAACAAACTACCAATTAGCTACGATGGTGAAGATGGGTTGATTTCAATTCTAAGTACAAAATACCTGAATTCGACGGGTATAAGTACAGTAGAATTGTCATTGACTTTTATCTTCCTTCGTGGCCGAATGGGTTAGTCACTGTCTATATAAGCTTGCCGACCAGGGTTCGATTCCCAGCCGGAGCCAAGCTCTTGTCTTTGTGAGATTTCGCCTGGGGCTCTGATCCCGAGGTCGTTAAGAGAATCCAGACATTAATATATCAAAATATATATGGCTTATTTGAATATGAAAAACACGTAAAAATGTGCAAAATTTATCATTAATTGAATGCCAAGTAACAAACTACCAATTAGCTACGATGGTGAAGATGGGTTGATTTCAATTCTAAGTACAAAATACCTGAATTCGACGGGTATAAGTACAGTAGAATTGTCATTGACTTTTATCTTCCTTCGTGGCCGAATGGGTTAGTCACTGTCTATATAAGCTTGCCGACCAGGGTTCGATTCCCGGCCGGAGCCAAGCTCTTGTCTTTGTGAGATTTCGCCTGGGGCTCTGATCCCGAGGTCGTTAAGAGAATCCAGACATTAATATATCAAAATATATATGGCTTATTTGAATATGAAAAACACGTAAAAATGTGCAAAATTTATCATTAATTGAATGCCAAGTAACAAACTACCAATTAGCTACGATGGTGAAGATGGGTTGATTTCAATTCGAAGTACAAAATACCTGAATTCGACGGGTATAAGTACAGTAGAATTGTCATTGACTTTTATCTTCCTTCGTGGCCGAATGGGTTAGTCACTGTCTATATAAGCTTGCCGACCAGGGTTCGATTCCCGGCCGGAGCCAAGCTCTTGTCTTTGTGAGATTTCGCCTGGGGCTCTGATCCCGAGGTCGTTAAGAGAATCCAGACATTAATATATCAAAATATATATGGCTTATTTGAATATGAAAAACACGTAAAAATGTGCAAAATTTATCATTAATTGAATGCTAAGTAACAAACTACCAATTAGCTACGATGGTGAAGATGGGTTGATTTCAATTCGAAGTACAAAATACCTGAATTCGACAGGTATAAGTACAGTAGAATTGTCATTGACTTTTATCTTCCTTCGTGGCCGAATGGGTTAGTCACTCTCTATATAAGCTTGCCGACCAGGGTTCGATTCCCGGCCGGAGCCAAGCTCTTGTCTTTGTGAGATTTCGCCTGGGGCTCTGATCCCGAGGTCGTTAAGAGAATCCAGACATTAATATATCAAAATATATATGGCTTATTTGAATATGAAAAACACGTAAAAATGTGCAAAATTTATCATTAATTGAATGCCAAGTAACAAACTACCAATTAGCTACGATGGGGAAGATGGGTTGATTTCAATTCTAAGTACAAAATACCTGAATTCAACGGGTATAAGTACAGTAGAATTGTCATTGACTTTTATCTTCCTTCGTGGCCGAATGGGTTAGTCACTCTCTATATAAGCTTGCCGACCAGGGTTCGATTCCCGCCCGGAGCCAAGCTCTTGTCTTTGTGAGATTTCGCCTGGGGCTCTGATCCCGAGGTCGTTAAGAGAATCCAGACATTAATATATCAAAATATATATGGCTTATTTGAATATGAAAAACACGTAAAAATGTGCAAAATTTATCATTAATTGAATGCCAAGTAACAAACTACCAATTAGCTACGATGGTGAAGATGGGTTGATTTCAATTCTAAGTACAAAATACCTGAATTCGACGGGTATAAGTACAGTAGAATTGTCATTGACTTTTATCTTCCTTCGTGGCCGAATGGGTTAGTCACTGTCTATATAAGCTTGCCGACCAGGGTTCGATTCCCGGCCGGAGCCAAGCTCTTGTCTTTGTGAGATTTCGCCTGGGGCTCTGATCCCGAGGTCGTTAAGAGAATCCAGACATTAATATATCAAAATATATATGGCTTATTTGAATATGAAAAACACGTAAAAATGTGCAAAATTCATCATTAATTGAATGCCAAGTAACAAACTACCAATTAGCTACGATGGTGAAGATGGGTTGATTTCAATTCTAAGTACAAAATACCTGAATTCGACGGGTATAAGTACAGTAGAATTGTCATTGACTTTTATCTTCCTTCGTGGCCGAATGGGTTAGTCACTGTCTATATAAGCTTGCCGACCAGGGTTCGATTCCCGGCCGGAGCCAAGCTCTTGTCTTTGTGAGATTTCGCCTGGGGCTCTGATCCCGAGGTCGTTAAGAGAATCCAGACATTAATATATCAAAATATATATGGCTTATTTGAATATGAAAAACACGTAAAAATGTGCAAAATTTATCATTAATTGAATGCCAAGTAACAAACTACCAATTAGCTACGATGGTGAAGATGGGTTGATTTCAATTCTAAGTACAAAATACCTGAATTCGACGGGTATAAGTACAGTAGAATTGTCATTGACTTTTATCTTCCTTCGTGGCCGAATGGGTTAGTCACTCTCTATATAAGCTTGCCGACCAGGGTTCGATTCCCGGCCGGAGCCAAGCTCTTGTCTTTGTGAGATTTCGCCTGGGGCTCTGATCCCGAGGTCGTTAAGAGAATCCAGACATTAATATATCAAAATATATATGGCTTATTTGAATATGAAAAACACGTAAAAATGTGCAAAATTTATCATTAATTGAATGCCAAGTAACAAACTACCAATTAGCTACGATGGTGAAGATGGGTTGATTTCAATTCTAAGTACAAAATACCTGAATTCGACGGGTATAAGTACAGTAGAATTGTCATTGACTTTTATCTTCCTTCGTGGCCGAATGGGTTAGTCACTGTCTATATAAGCTTGCCGACCAGGGTTCGATTCCCGGCCGGAGCCAAGCTCTTGTCTTTGTGAGATTTCGCCTGGGGCTCTGATCCCGAGGTCGTTAAGAGAATCCAGACATTAATATATCAAAATATATATGGCTTATTTGAATATGAAAAACACGTAAAAATGTGCAAAATTTATCATTAATTGAATGCCAAGTAACAAACTACCAATTAGCTACGATGGTGAAGATGGGTTGATTTCAATTCTAAGTACAAAATACCTGAATTCGACGGGTATAAGTACAGTAGAATTGTCATTGACTTTTATCTTCCTTCGTGGCCGAATGGGTTAGTCACTGTCTATATAAGCTTGCCGACCAGGGTTCGATTCCCGGCCGGAGCCAAGCTCTTGTCTTTGTGAGATTTCGCCTGGGGCTCTGATCCCGAGGTCGTTAAGAGAATCCAGACATTAATATATCAAAATATATATGGCTTATTTGAATATGAAAAACACGTAAAAATGTGCAAAATTTATCATTAATTGAATGCCAAGTAACAAACTACCAATTAGCTACGATGGTGAAGATGGGTTGATTTCAATTCTAAGTACAAAATACCTGAATTCGACGGGTATAAGTACAGTAGAATTGTCATTGACTTTTATCTTCCTTCGTGGCCGAATGGGTTAGTCACTGTCTATATAAGCTTGCCGACCAGGGTTCGATTCCCGGCCGGAGCCAAGCTCTTGTCTTTGTGAGATTTCGCCTGGGGCTCTGATCCCGAGGTCGTTAAGAGAATCCAGACATTAATATATCAAAATATATATGGCTTATTTGAATATGAAAAACACGTAAAAATGTGCAAAATTTATCATTAATTGAATGCCAAGTAACAAACTACCAATTAGCTACGATGGTGAAGATGGGTTGATTTCAATTCTAAGTACAAAATACCTGAATTCGACGGGTATAAGTACAGTAGAATTGTCATTGACTTTTATCTTCCTTCGTGGCCGAATGGGTTAGTCACTGTCTATATAAGCTTGCCGACCAGGGTTCGATTCCCGGCCGGAGCCAAGCTCTTGTCTTTGTGAGATTTCGCCTGGGGCTCTGATCCGAGGTCGTTAAGAGAATCCAGACATTAATATATCAAAATATATATGGCTTATTTGAATATGAAAAACACGTAAAAATGTGCAAAATTTATCATTAATTGAATGCCAAGTAACAAACTACCAATTAGCTACGATGGTGAAGATGGGTTGATTTCAATTCTAAGTACAAAATACCTGAATTCGACGGGTATAAGTACAGTAGAATTGTCATTGACTTTTATCTTCCTTCGTGGCCGAATGGGTTAGTCACTCTCTATATAAGCTTGCCGACCAGGGTTCGATTCCCGGCCGGAGCCAAGCTCTTGTCTTTGTGAGATTTCGCCTGGGGCTCTGATCCCGAGGTCGTTAAGAGAATCCAGACATTAATATATCAAAATATATATGGCTTATTTGAATATGAAAAACACGTAAAAAATGTGCAAAATTTATCATTAATTGAATGCCAAGTAACAAACTACCAATTAGCTACGATGGTGAAGATGGGTTGATTTCAATTCTAAGTACAAAATACCTGAATTCGACGGGTATAAGTACAGTAGAATTGTCATTGACTTTTATCTTCCTTCGTGGCCGAATGGGTTAGTCACTGTCTATATAAGCTTGCCGACCAGGGTTCGATTCCCGGCCGGAGCCAAGCTCTTGTCTTTGTGAGATTTCGCCTGGGGCTCTGATCCCGAGGTCGTTAAGAGAATCCAGACATTAATATATCAAAATACATATGGCTTATTTGAATATGAAAAACACGTAAAAATGTGCAAAATTTATCATTAATTGAATGCCAAGTAACAAACTACCAATTAGCTACGATGGTGAAGATGGGTTGATTTCAATTCTAAGTACAAAATACCTGAATTCGACGGGTATAAGTACAGTAGAATTGTCATTGACTTTTATCTTCCTTCGTGGCCGAATGGGTTAGTCACTGTCTATATAAGCTTGCCGACCAGGGTTCGATTCCCGGCCGGAGCCAAGCTCTTGTCTTTGTGAGATTTCGCCTGGGGCTCTGATCCCGAGGTCGTTAAGAGAATCCAGACATTGATATATCAAAATATATATGGCTTATTTGAATATGAAAATCACGTAAAAATGTGCAAAATTTATCATTAATTGAATGCCAAGTAACAAACTACCAATTAGCTACGATGGTGAAGATGGGTTGATTTCAATTCTAAGTACAAAATACCTGAATTCGACGGGTATAAGTACAGTAGAATTGTCATTGACTTTTATCGTCCTTCGTGGCCGAATGGGTTAGTCACTGTCTATATAAGCTTGCCGACCAGGGTTCGATTCCCGGCCGGAGCCAAGCTCTTGTCTTTGTGAGATTTCGCCTGGGGCTCTGATCCCGAGGTCGTTAAGAGAATCCAGACATTAATATATCAAAATATATATGGCTTATTTGAATATGAAAAACACGTAAAAATGTGCAAAATTTATCATTAATTGAATGCCAAGTAACAAACTACCAATTAGCTACGATGGTGAAGATGGGTTGATTTCAATTCTAAGTACAAAATACCTGAATTCGACGGGTATAAGTACAGTAGAATTGTCATTGACTTTTATCTTCCTTCGTGGCCGAATGGGTTAGTCACTGTCTATATAAGCTTGCCAACCAGGGTTCGATTCCTGGCCGGAGCCAAGCTCTTGTCTTTGTGAGATTTCGCCTGGGGCTCTGATCCCGAGGTCGTTAAGAGAATCCAGACATTAATATATCAAAATATATATGGCTTATTTGAATATGAAAAGCACGTAAAAATGTGCAAAATTTATCATTAATTGAATGCCAAGTAACAAACTACCAATTAGCTACGATGGTGAAGATGGGTTGATTTCAATTCTAAGTACAAAATACCTGAATTCGACGGGTATAAGTACAGTAGAATTGTCATTGACTTTTATCTTCCTTCGTGGCCGAATGGGTTAGTCACTGTCTATATAAGCTTGCCGACCAGGGTTCGATTCCCGGCCGGAGCCAAGCTCTTGTCTTTGTGAGATTTCGCCTGGGGCTCTGATCCCGAGGTCGTTAAGAGAATCCAGACATTAATATATCAAAATATATATGGCTTATTTGAATATGAAAAACACGTAAAAATGTGCAAAATTTATCATTAATTGAATGCCAAGTAACAAACTACCAATTAGCTACGATGGTGAAGATGGGTTGATTTCAATTCTAAGTACAAAATACCTGAATTCGACGGGTATAAGTACAGTAGAATTGTCATTGACTTTTATCTTCCTTCGTGGCCGAATGGGTTAGTCACTGTCTATATAAGCTTGCCGACCAGGGTTCGATTCCCGGCCGGAGCCATGCTCTTGTCTTTGTGAGATTTCGCCTAGGGCTCTGATCCCGAGGTCGTTAAGAGAATCCAGACATTAATATATCAAAATATATATGGCTTATTTGAATATGAAAAACACGTAAAAATGTGCAAAATTTATCATTAATTGAATGCCAAGTAACAAACTACCAATTAGCTACGATGGTGAAGATGGGTTGATTTCAATTCTAAGTACAAAATACCTGAATTCGACGGGTATAAGTACAGTAGAATTGTCATTGACTTTTATCTTCCTTCGTGGCCGAATGGGTTAGTCACTGTCTATATAAGCTTGCCGACCAGGGTTCGATTCCCGGCCGGAGCCAAGCTCTTGTCTTTGTGAGATTTCGCCTGGGGCTCTGATCCCGAGGTCGTTAAGAGAATCCAGACATTAATATATCAAAATATATATGGCTTATTTGAATATGAAAAACACGTAAAAATGTGCAAAATTTATCATTAATTGAATGCCAAGTAACAAACTACCAATTAGCTACGATGGTGAAGATGGGTTGATTTCAATTCTAAGTACAAAATACCTGAATTCGACGGGTATAAGTACAGTAGAATTGTCATTGACTTTTATCTTCCTTCGTGGCCGAATGGGTTAGTCACAGTCTATATAAGCTTGCCGACCAGGGTTCGATTCCCGGCTGGAGCCAAGCTCTTGTCTTTGTGAGATTTCGCCTGGGGCTCTGATCCCGAGGTCGTTAAGAGAATCCAGACATTAATATATCAAAAAATATATGGCTTATTTGAATATGAAAAACACGTAAAAATGTGCAAAATTTATCATTAATTGAATGCCAAGTAACAAACTACCAATTAGCTACGATGGTGAAGATGGGTTGATTTCAATTCTAAGTACAAAATACCTGAATTCAACAGGTATAAGTACAGTAGAATTGTCATTGACTTTTATCTTCCTTCGTGGCCGAATGGGTTAGTCACTTCTTCTTCTTCTTTAGATTGCCCGGAGCTTCTCTCCAGACAGGGGCTTTTTGACGGTGCGTCTAGCCCCTAGGTGGTTTCCCCGGTGGGTAGGTGTGGTAAAAGTCACTGTCTATATAAGCTTGCCGACCAGGGTTCGATTCCCGGTCGGAGCCAAGCTCTTGTCTTTGTGAGATTTCGCCTGGGGCTCTGATCCCGAGGTCGTTAAGAGAATCCAGACATTAATATATCAAAATACATATGGCTTATTTGAATATGAAAAACACGTAAAAATGTGCAAAATTTATCATTAATTGAATGCCAAGTAACAAACTACCAATTAGCTACGATGGTGAAGATGGGTTGATTTCAATTCTAAGTACAAAATACCTGAATTCGACGGGTATAAGTACAGTAGAATTGTCATTGACTTTTATCTTCCTTCGTGGCCGAATGGGTTAGTCACTGTCTATATAAGCTTGCCGACCAGGGTTCGATTCCCGGCCGGAGCCAAGCTCTTGTCTTTGTGAGATTTCGCCTGGGGCTCTGATCCCGAGGTCGTTAAGAGAATCCAGACATTGATATATCAAAATATATATGACTTATTTGAATATGAAAATCACGTAAAAATGTGCAAAATTTATCATTAATTGAATGCCAAGTAACAAACTACCAATTAGCTACGATGGTGAAGATGGGTTGATTTCAATTCTAAGTATAAAATACCTGAATTCGACGGGTATAAGTACAGTAGAATTGTCATTGACTTTTATCTTCCTTCGTGGCCGAATGGGTTAGTCACTGTCTATATAAGCTTGCCGACCAGGGTTCGATTCCCGGCCGGAGCCAAGCTCTTGTCTTTGTGAGATTTCGCCTGGGGCTCTGATCCCGAGGTCGTTAAGAGAATCCAGACATTAATATATCAAAATATATATGGCTTATTTGAATATGAAAAACACGTAAAAATGTGCAAAATTTATCATTAATTGAATGCCAAGTAACAAACTACCAATTAGCTACGATGGTGAAGATGGGTTGATTTCAATTCTAAGTACAAAATACCTGAATTCGACGGGTATAAGTACAGTAGAATTGTCATTGACTTTTATCTTCCTTCGTGGCCGAATGGGTTAGTCACTGTCTATATAAGCTTGCCGACCAGGGTTCGATTCCCGGCCGGAGCCAAGCTCTTGTCTTTGTGAGATTTCGCCTGGGGCTCTGATCCCGAGGTCGTTAAGAGAATCCAGACATTAATATATCAAAATATATATGGCTTATTTGAATATGAAAAACACGTAAAAATGTGCAAAATTTATCATTAATTGAATGCCAAGTAACAAACTACCAATTAGCTACGATGGTGAAGATGGGTTGATTTCAATTCTAAGTACAAAATACCTGAATTCGACGGGTATAAGTACAGTAGAATTGTCATTGACTTTTATCTTCCTTCGTGGCCGAATGGGTTAGTCACTGTCTATATAAGCTTGCCGACCAGGGTTCGATTCCCGCCCGGAGCCAAGCTCTTGTCTTTGTGAGATTTCGCCTGGGGCTCTGATCCCGAGGTCGTTAAGAGAATCCAGACATTAATATATCAAAATATATATGGCTTATTTGAATATGAAAAACACGTAAAAATGTGCATAATTTATCATTAATTGAATGCCAAGTAACAAACTACCAATCAGCTACGATGGTGAAAATGGGTTGATTTCAATTCTAAGTACAAAATACCTGAATTTGACGGGTATAAGTACAGTAGAATTGTCATTGACTTTTATCTTCCTTCGTGGCCGAATGGGTTAGTCACTGTCTATATAAGCTTGCCGACCAGGGTTCGATTCCCAGCCGGAGCCAAGCTCTTGTCTTTGTGAGATTTCACCTGGGGCTCTGATCCCGAGGTCGTTAAGAGAATCCAGACATTAATATATCAAAATATATATGGCTTATTTGAATATGAAAAACACGTAAAAATGTGCAAAATTTATCATTAATTGAATGCCAAGTAACAAACTACCAATTAGCTATGATGGTGAAGATGGGTTGATTTCAATTCTAAGTACAAAATAACTGAATTCGACGGGTATAAGTACAGTAGAATTGTCATTGACTTT
>NC_090742.1:113043413-113045913 GCF_036898095.1 Palaemon carinicauda
AGACATTTGTTATTGTAAGAAATTCTGTAACGTGGATCTTTTCTTTCTTTTTCAAATCAGACCTTGATGATTTTCTCAATGATATAAAGTAATCAAATAAATATAACAATAAAGTTACGTTGTATACAATATATTTTATCATCGTTCAACTATATCATAATACTGTCTATAGCCGATGAATATTTATAGCTAATGAAGATTATCAATGATATCATAGAACAAAAGAAAGCTTAATCACTGTAAGACCATTTATTTCCAAAGAGAGTTAATAGTAAAAATGCCGATTTCTCAAAGTAATAAGGTTTTTCCGTTGGAAACTTAATAATAATAATAAAAATAATAATAATAATATTAATAATAATAATAATAATAATAATAATAATAATAATAATAATAATAACGAAAATACTGAATATATTTCAACCATAACTGTTTTGATGAAAGGTTGATACCAGTCAATATTGTTTAATTTTCATCAGCAACAACAATATAAAATGTTAAAGGTAATTACAGGTGACGGTGTCTGGTGTCAGTTTCATCACAATAGATACTCATCAGAACGTCAGCAGGGCTAGCCTAACGCCCCAATGTGGTGCCCAACTAAAGTAGCGGCCACCCCAGTAAACAGACTAAACTTACGGTCCATAGCTGTGATCGATCTACTGCCATGCAAATGCAAGGAGAACACGTTACCTCTTTACTATCCAAGAGACTAAAAGATAAAAATTCTGTAACTATTGAAAAGGAAGGTTTAGAAAGTTTGTCTACTAAACCTGAGAGAGAGAGAGAGAGAGAGAGAGAGAGAGAGAGAGAGAGAGAGAGAGAGAGAGAGAGAGAGAGAGAGAGAGAGAGAGAGCAATCAACCTTATATCTCAATCCTAAATTATATAGTTTACGGCAATGGAAAAATCTAGAAAACAGCATAATTAAATTTAACGAGTGAGTGCAAGTGTACAGTACTTCTTATATTTATACATAGAGTTTTGACTTACTAATTACTCACATCTTCTGCTACTTATATGATTTACCATTCCTTCGGCATTGTAACTAAGTCTAAACTGTATTTCATGTTAATTGATTGTCTGTTTATTTGTATGAATATATAACACTCACTGGATATATCTTCCCTTCCTGAGTGGGGATACCTTAACGTGGTAAAAAGGGTTTTTGCCTCGCCCTGATCAGCAAAGTTATACTAGTCAGGGCCGCCGTACTAGGTTGGTTTTCTGTGGGCGATCAAACAAACCTCTCCCACCATCATTAATCTGCACTAGGCAGCGTGGTGATGAAAACTGGCCAAATCCCAGATGTGAATTTCAATGTCTAGAGCTTTTGTCCAACAGAAGCCTAGAAGCATCTGCATTTGTTGTTTTTGGAAATATCTTATATAGCCAACAGTATATTCTGGTGCATATTTGAATGTTTGCATTTAGATACATATAAAAATAATTTATATTAGAATTTCACTAACGCCATTTCCTGATTAAGAAATCAAGCGAAATCAGCTCACTCTTTAGGTACGGGTTCGGGATCTAATTAAAAGTTATATTTTTTTTTAGATATTTTTTTTTTTCGTGACGATTTCAACGGTATATCATTATTCTTTCTTCGTGGTAAACAGTGTCTGGTGTCAATATATACTGTTTTATAGACATGGTTTAGACGTATACTTCATTCCCTAGCAACATGGGAGTTGTATTCTTGCTAGGAATCTATTCCGAATGACCCTCACATCCTCAAAGACATTAAGATATTGTTTATCTACCGTGGCACTTGCCACAATTTGGGGAGGTAGTCGACATCCAAAGAGAAACAGGGGTGATTTTTCCTCTTCGTTTCTCCTTGTCTGACGAGCGGTTCAGACAAGTTTGCTTGGTACTACTAAGTGCCACAGCTCACCTTTCCTATATATTTGTTTCTGAGAGATATTAAGATATTAGATTTTATAATACCGAATAATTCTATTGTTTTATCACCATCATAGTCTTCATTAGTAAGAATAATACCAAATTTTCATCAAACAATGTTCTGTTTTTAGAGTGTTTTCCATACATGGCATACATTATGGTGAAGTTAATTCACTCTTGAACACAAAAACACTGAGATACAAGATTTGCAATACTACCGGGTAGAAAATGTCTAAACTATTACACATCAGAAGTTAAAACAAATGTTTGTGTTGTAGTAGCCTATTGCAAACGTCCCTGCCTTTCAGTCTGTTGGAGGGGAGTTCGAGACGTGTTTAAGCTTGATAGTTCCTGTAGTGTCTGTAATGTCACCATTGTTACGAGCCAGGGATTGTATTATTCAGGGAGGTGATAGGTCTGCCTGTTGAGTCATCATCAGCCATTGCCTGGTGCTATCTAGTCCTAGCTTTATGTAGAATGGTCTTGGCTGCTAATAATTTTAATATATGTCCAGTCTTTTGGGCATTGTCCTTCTACTTGCTGAAAACTTTAGTGTTGCTAATGTCTTTAAATACCAATTCTGTGAAAAATTA
>NC_090742.1:113058413-113103413 GCF_036898095.1 Palaemon carinicauda
TCAAGATGTCTTTGCAATGACCTAGGTATGGTCCGTAGATCTTCAATTCCCGAAACTAGCGGGTCCTAAAATGGCCGTCATTATACAATGAAATTCATATTGTTATTTCCCAGGAACGCTTTGCGAAAGTATTTTATGCGAAAAGTATTGGCTGTTCTAGTGTTAATTCTTAATTATCAAATGATGTGCTTTCTGATCAGTGGAATGAGAATTATAGAATTCTCTCACGTTCAAAAAGGAGTCTTAGAAATGTTTAATTCCGGGTATTCTCAATTTCTTAATATGATGGTAAAATTTCGATGATGATATAAGAACGGTAAATTTTTGTTAACTTGACGATTTATATGTCGGCGTAAATAACAATATTAGTTACGGATCAATTCTGTCATCGTAATTATTTTAGGCAATTTACGCCCAATATAGGTTTATGTATATGGATACGTAAATACTAATTATCTTGATGTATATTTCAAATGAAAGTAAAAAGAATGCTGCTTCATGCTGAGCTTACTATTCTGTTGGTATCCGTACAGCAATGAATTCTTAGGTTTGAATTTCGTGATGAGATGTCAAGATTTCCATCCGAAAGTGTTTTTTATTTCGCAGAAGTTATGTGGAGGAAGTGTGGATCTTTTGATTATCATTAGTCTTCTCCCAATTAGAAGGGGTGAAGTAATTATTATATTATTATCTTACGATATAAATATTAACTCACTTTCGGAGGAGATAACTCTACTGTATGTCAGACAGGGACGTTAGGGTCACATTAGACCTCAATAATTGGTTTAGGAACAACTTGTTAGTTTTGATATTCAGATAGTTTTTGCCAGGGTATAACATATCACATTCCTCAAGAAAGGAAATATTTCTTTTCAGAAATGCAGAAATCCTTAAGTTTCCGAGAGAGAGAGAGAGAGGAGAGAGAGAGAGAGGAGAGAGGAGAGATGAGAGAGAGAGAGAGAGAGGAGAGAGAGAGAGAGAGAATTACAAAAACTGCAAAGATTTTGGATGTTTCCAAGACTTTTTAGTCCATCCGCGGAGACCCCGTTTACTCTTTTATTTTTAGTGGAGCGATTTATTTTAAGCATTTAGAGAGTTCTCATGATCGTGCCTATTTTGTATGTAAAGAAATTGTTACAGAGAGAGAGAGAGAGGAGAGAGAGGAGAGAGAGAGAGAGAGAGAGAGAGGGAGAGGAGAGAGAGAGAGAGAGAGAGAGAGAGAGAGAGAGAGAGAATTACGAGGAGTTACAAGGATTTTGGATGTTTCAAGACTTTTTAGGTCCTTCTGTGGAGATCCGCTTGCTCTTTAGTAGAGCGATTTATCTTAAGCTTTTAGAGAATTCTCATGATCTTGTCTATTTTGTATGTAAAGAAATTGCCACAGAGAGAGAGAGAGAGAGAGAGTGAGAGGGAGGAGAGAGAGAGGAGAAGAGAGAGAGAGATGAGAGGAGAGGGAGAGAGAGAGAGAGAGAGATTTTAATTATTAAGGTTTATGTAAACATGTGAATCATGTATCAGTAAGTATAAAACTACTGGCAAACTTTATGGCATACTAAAAGCTGTTGAAAAAAAAAAAATAACGTTGTAAGAGGGGGTTAATTTTACCATTTAGAGTGATACAACGAGTGTCTTTCAAGCTTTAGAAGTTTTTAACTCCAGTAACCCTTTAGTTTCAAAGATTCTAGAATGGCTTTTTATTTTTGGACTGAGAGGTATAAACAGCTCAGTTTTTCTGGGTTCCGGCACACGTAGGTGTGTCTGGAAACGGGAAAGGCAGATTTACTGGCAAAGATGCTGCAGCTGAATTGCGACCGAGAAGGTATCCCATTCTTTGTGATGATTGTTCACTCATCATTAAGAAATTGATTTCTAATAATTGGCAGCAGCATTAGATAGTTAAATTGAAAATAAGATGCGAGAAATGACGAATAATATATACCCCTGGAAGTATAACACGATGCCCCGAAAGTGGGAGACTACTCTGCCGTCTCCACATTGGTCACACTCGGTTAACACACGGATATCTGCTTACTGGCCAATATCAGCCATATTGCGACGACTGTTTGGTACCTTTGACAGTGAGGCCTTTGTTGACCAAATGCCCCACTCGTGGTAGCAAAAGAAATAGATATCTGTTTGAGGTTCAAGGTGAAGAAGGCAAGCTCATCCTTGCCAAGATTCTTGGACTTGATGTCTCCTACCATGGTAGCGGTACTTTTACCTTTACTTCAGAAGCAGGTTCTCTGAAAGCTATTTAACTTTTAAAATAATATCTTAGCTCTTATGTTTTCAATTGAATATTCTGTTCTTTATTTATAATAAATAGTATCGGCGTCAATGACCTTATATGTCAGGATGCAAGAAAACCTCGAATTTATCCATAAATCCTATTAGATTGCTAAATCTAGATTAAACATATTCGCTGCCAACATAAAATAGAAAACAATAGAACCCCTGTAAAATAGAGAGATAAACTTAATTAATCTTATCAAAAACAGTATATACACAATTTAATGCAATCAAACCGACAATGTAGATTGTTAGTATGACTTTTCTAGTTGACAAATTAATGCTAAAAATAAGATTTTATTTTTAAATTAGAAACTATAAGGATTATGCTCTTTTATATATCAAGGAAATTTTCTGGATTACAGTGTAAATGCGAGGAGCTACATGTTTTTTGGGTCTTTTTTTCGTGTTGGCCCAGTTATTCTTTATCCAAATTAAAGATGAAAAATGTTTGCCCCACACTATACCTAAACCTAAACGATTCACTGTAACCTTTTCATGACAGCTAAACACTTTTCAAAGGTCCTCTTAGTCATTTAAATAACAAAGATTTTACAGAAAAAGGGGAAGGTTTGTATACCATCACCGCATCCCTTATTTGTTATGTAATGGAACTTTGTATAATACAATTTAATTGTATGTTTGCTTGATCTTAATTATCTATTATTTACATTATATTAGTTATTATTGATGTGTATTTTATGATTTAGAGGAATGATGCTCGATTTTTATCATATCCGGTGATGAAGTTGGTTGTATATAGTATAAGTAAAGGACGCAAACCAAAAAAATATTAGGTTATGAAACGCACCTAACTAACTATAACCATTATGGTTTGCTTTTATTATTATTATTATTATTATTATTATTATTATTATTATTATTATTATTATTATTATTATTATTATTATTATTATTATTATTATTATTATTATTATTATTTCAAACAAACGGAACCTCTTATGATTATTAATTGGTTTGAAAAGAGATTGAAGTTACCATGGTTAGTTCGGTGTTAACTATAAAATTCAATATAAGATTTCGAAAAAAAAAAATGGTTATCAGTCACCGTATATATTCATTCCACAAGTTGCTAGAAATTTGTAATGCAAACTATACATTTTAACATAGAAGGAAAGTAATTCTCACAATCAGCATTGCCTCATTGTTATTATTGCTGTATAATGTGTGTGTGTGTTTAACTTGAAACTTACACACATTTTGAAATTAACTGTAGAAACTGTGATTTTACTATATATTAGAATGCACAAATGAACAATGGAAAAGATGAAGTATATGTAAGGAACGATTGGTTTTGTCTCCACCCTTTGCGATGCATTGTTTCTTCGCCTTTTATAACGTATGACTTTTATGGTTTATTCTTTGTTGTATTGTTCGTCGTTAATGAACGTCAGTGTTTATTCATTCACCACAGCAGTAACATGGTATTTCAACAAATATACATGCATATGCAAAAGCATGTCAAAGGAAATGTAGTGGCTTGTGGTTTGTGAAAACGGATTTTGAGCGAAGCGAAAAATCTATTTTTGGGTGAGGTAGCCCTGTCGTCCTGATGGAAGTTCCTTCATTAGTAGCTTCCTAGGTATATTTGACTACAGTGATATATCCTAGAGAGTTTACCGAAGGTATCCAGAATTCTAACTCCTGGAGCGAATATCCCTTAAAATTTAAAAAGGGATATCGCGTATATCAGAGGACGTATTCTTGACACGTCTCATAGCTATCTACACCCCCAATAGCGTTTTCGCTTTGAGAGGGAAAAGTGGCAAGAATATAGGAGAGTCGTTAAAGGGGCGATGCTCTCGACACTCCTACTGTACTGTTAATAGTGCGCCGAATCGCCACCGCGAGGCGCCACCAAGCCATTCTTCGTAGCTTTGTAGGTGTTGCAGATACAGTACTATAGAGAGGGATTTTTTATCCTTTTGTCAAAAAGAGGGTTGGTCCATCAGGACGACATGGCTACCTCACCCAAAAATAGATTTTTCGCTTCGCTCAAAATCCGTTTTTTGGGCTCAGGCCATGTCGTCCTGATGGAAGTTTACCAGAGCATTAATGTATCTGTGGATATTCAATAGTGCCGTTATCTCGAGATAGATATTTCCTATTTGGTCTTCTGGACCAGAGACACTTGATGTTACCGTTATACATCAATTAACTGATCATAAAATATGTCAGTTCTTCCTGCCCCCTACAGGGAAAAGTCTAGGTAGACTTTAGGAAAAATCCCGAGGATTGTGAGTTCAAGGAACAATCTAGCAAACAGTGTGTTTATTAGTGTCATTATATACGTAAAGCCTAGTTTGTACTTAGATGGTATAGTCCTGTATAGGTTACTGAATCCTCCCAAGTCTGGATATAAAGAGACAGACAGGTTTGTATCCTTGTAGGAAACCTTAAATCAGTAAGATAAACAGTTAGTACAATCAGTTCTTACCTGTTTGCTTGGAATGGTAGAAACCATAGTTCCCCAATATTTCCTTAAATATTAAGAGAATCAAGGATGCTCTGATTTATACATAATTTCAAATGTTTGAGGCGAAAGAGACACAAAGATTCCTTCTATTGTTTATTACAAAAATAGAAATCATGGCTGTAATCAATTACATCTTACGCTGAACAATTCTGCGTAAAAGCATAAACAGTAATAACGGAAAAGAAATAAGTTTCACCTGAAAAGGAAACATTAGCCAATCAAAGGGAAATATAATATTTCACTATGTATGCTGTTATTACTAGGAACACTGTGCATATAAGAATGCCTGGCACTTGTGTCAGCTTATTATGCTTGATGTCACCTGTATAGATAGAACAGTCTATAGTGTCTTCCTAAACACAATACTCAATATGATATACCTTAAAAGTCTATCATATACACCCTTCACTAAAAGTCCCAATTAGTGCACTGTTCTTCGCAGTAATCAAGCGGCAAGTTTTATAACACTGCCTGCCGCTACCACATGAAATTTTATTTCTTGTAATTGCTTCGCGTAGTGCTTGAAGAAAACTCTGGAAGACTTCCAACCAGTGTAAGCACGCAGGCTTTCAAATAACATTGTCTGAAAGAAATTCAGAGACGAGGCAACTTTTCTCGGATCATGACCTGCGGGTATACTGTCTGGATCCGCTCTGCATATAAAATAGGTGATTTTCGCCCTTATCTGTTTCAAGGATAACGTTGAACCAGAAGTCTCTCCCCTGAAAAGCTGACCTCCCTTAAAGTCTGAAGTTCTACGAAGATAGACCTATAAGCAATCCACTGAGCAGAGGAATGCTTTTTCCTTCAGAGGGCAGATTCTCTTAGTGGGCATTTCGTTCATGGCGAAAAACGACGGGTCCGGAAAGAGGTTCAGTTCTCCGCTGTCTGTGAACTGAATCTGGCCATCATCCCTCGAGAGGGCCACTATTTCGCTAACTCTGGCTCCTGAGGCTAGTGCAAATAAGAATATCACCTTTTGAGTCCAGTCTTTCAGCAAGCAATCTTCATTGTTCAGGGTTGAGTTAAGTGAAGAACTTTATCTAAAGACCATGAAATGGGCTTTGGAGGAGCTGCAGGCTGAAGTTTAGCGCAGGCTTTAGGAATCTTGTTGAAGATTTCATTAGAGAAGTCTACCTGGAAGGCGTATAGTATTGGTCTGGCTAGGGCGGATTTACATGTAGTAATCGTATAAGCTGCTAAACCTTGTTCATGCAGATAGATGAAGAAGGACAAGCAGAAATCCGTAGATATCTCCTCAGGATTCTTCGCCTTGACAAAGGCCACCCATTTCCTCCGGGAAGACTCATATTGTCTTCTTGTTGACTTTGACTTGTATTCTTCTAAGAAGTTAATATTTTCTCTAGAAATCCCAAACCGTTTCTTGACCGCTAAGGCGAGAAAATCATGAGATGAAGGTTCTGGGTTTTCTCTGATGAAGCAGAGACAGTCAATTTCTGCACTTGCTGAGTCAGAACTGGTTCCGGCAACGGGATCAGCTTCAGGCATAGTTCCGTTATCAGAGGGAACCAAACGCTGTTGGGCCACTTGTGGGCCACTATTGCTGCTGTCCCCCGAAAGGATCTCAGTTTGTCGAGGACTTTCAGCAGAAGGTAGGTTGGAGGGAACAGGTAGATCTTAGACCACCTGTTCCAATCTATGAACATTGCGTCTGTCGCTTCCGCTAGAGGATCCTCGTACGGGGCTACATACCGGGGTCGCTGCTTGTTATCACTCGTTGCGAAGAGGTCTATCTGCAGTCCTAGGACTTTGCGTAAAATGAAAGAGAATGATCTTGCGTCTAGAGACCATTCGGACTCTATCGGGTTGACCCTTGATAGAAAGTCCGCCGTCACATTGCGGAATCCTTGAAGGTGGACTGCTGACAAGTGCCATCTCTTCTTCTGGGCTAGACGAAGGATGGCCAATATCACTTGATTTATGTGAGGCGATCTCGAGTCTTGTCGATTTAGGCATCTTATTACTACTTCGCTGTCTAGAACCAAACGGATGTGGATTGAGCAACGAAGTTTCAGCTTTTTCAGAGATAGAAAAACTGCCATGGCTTCCAGAAAATTGATGTGGAAGGACTTGAAGAGGGGAGACCAGGTTCCTTGGACTTTCCGATGATGAGAATGACCTCCCCAC
Source organism: Palaemon carinicauda (assembly GCF_036898095.1). Lineage (NCBI taxonomy): Eukaryota > Metazoa > Arthropoda > Malacostraca > Decapoda > Palaemonidae > Palaemon > Palaemon carinicauda. The sequence goes on from NC_090742.1 coordinate 113,065,348, forward strand.
CCCTCCTTTGAGGCATCCGTATGAATGGTGACTGCTGGAGGAGGTGGTTTCAAGGGTACCTTGTTTCTTAGGTTCTTAGCCTCCGACCATGGCTTGAGTAGTGATCGCAGACGATTTGGCATCGGTCTTTGTAGATCTCTTCGAGTGTTTGATGCGTATTTTCTCCAAACTCCTGATGCATCTTTTAATTGTGCTCTCAATACTGGATCTGTCACTGAGGCAAACTGGAGGGACCCCAACACTCTCTCCTGTTGCCTTCTTGATATCCTGTTGGATTGAAAGAGTCTTTTGACAGATCCTGCTATCTCTTTCCTCTTCTTTGATGGAATGGAAAGGCAGTGTGACTATAGGTCCCAGTGGACACCCAGCCACTGGAACTTTTGAGTTGGAGAAAGCCGAGACTTTTTCAAGTTGATCTTGAATACTAAGTGTTCCAGGAACTGGAACACTTCCTTGGAGGCTTGCATGCATTCTTCCTCGGATGCTGCCCACACCAGCCAATCATCCAGGTAGGCTACCACCTGGATTCCTTTCAGGCGTAGTTGATGAATGACTGCATTCGCAAGCTTTGTGAATACCCTTGGGGCTATGTTTAGGCCGAAGGGCATGGCTCTGAAAACGTACTTTCTTTTCTGTTGTTTGAACCCTAGGTAGGGGGAAACTTGACGGTTGATTGGAACATGCCAGTATGCATCCGTCATGTCTATAGAGCCTGTGAATGCCCGTTTGGGCAAAAGGGTCCTTATGTGCTGAAGCGTCAACATACTGAACTTGTGGTTCACTATGAACTTGTTGAGTGGTGATAAATCCAGAATGACTCTGAGCTTTTCCGAATCCTTCTTCGGAGCACAAAATAGCCTTCCTTGAAATCTAATGGACTTTGCCTTCCATATAACTCTTTTGTTCAAGAGTTCCTGAACATATTCTTCCAGTACGGGGGTTGAATGTTGTAAGAATTGAGGGAAGTTTGGTAGAGTTGAGCTCCAACTCCACCCTAGTCCTTTCTTGATTAGGCTGTGGGCCCAGGAATTGAAGGTCCAACGATCCCGGAAGTGGAGAAGTTTCGTTCCTACCGGCAGCATCTCACTTGGAATGCTGGTTGGAGGACTTGCCTCCTCGGCCACGTCCACCTTTGTTGCCACTACCTTGCCTTTGAAGGGGCGTCTAGAGGATCCTCGAAAGGAACCTCGAGACTTCGGCTTAAAGGTAGTTGATTGCCTTTCAAATACAGGGGTGAACACGGGCGACTGGGTTGCCAGCGTTTGGGGCACCAGATGAAAGGTGGTGGTTGGTTGTGCCACTGTCTGGGGCATCGTGGCCATGGGAAGCTGTTGCTCTTGCTTTGGCCAAGAGGGCGCTCTTGGTCGTTTTGACTTGTTTTTCGGCTTGGGACCCTCATCAGCGGAAGATTTCCTTTTAGAGGACAAGCCCCATTTGGAGAGGAGATTCCTATTCTCCGAAGCGGCTTTATCTACGACCTCTTTGACCACTTCACTTGGGAAGAGGTCTTTTCCTCAGATATTGGAAGCTATCAGCTTCCTTGGTTCGTGCTTCACTGTAGCAAAAGCGAACACAAACTACCTACAAGCCCTTTTGGCTTTAATAAAATTGTACAAATACTTGGTGACTGTTGCCAAATGAGATTTGGCAAAGACCATGTACATATCTGGGGTGTCTGGGATGCTTGCCATAGTCTTTAAGCCAGTCTGCAGAGACATGGAAGCAGCGAGACGTTCCTTAGTCTCCTGTTCCCTGTGCAGGAGAAACTCTGACAGCTTCGGGAGATATTTGTTGAACTGCCGTCCAGCGATATCTGCCTCTAGCTTCCTAACTGTGAAGGTGTTATGGACATCCTTCCAATCCTTATCTACTGAAGGGAAGGCGAGGGAAAATGGTGTACACTCTTCAAGTGTAGGGCAAGGTTTCCCTGCCTCAACTGCCTTCAAGGCTGCCTTAAACCCTTTGTTCATAAAGGGGAAGGCACGTTCGGAGTCAGCAATAAAGGATGGGTGCTTTTTGCTGAGAGCCGGCACCTTGGAACTAGTAAAGGCCCTCTCTTTCAAGGTGGTTCTACATAAGGCCTGTGCCTTAGATAGTTCAAGGACAATTGTCTCCTTTGGCTCTGTTTCCTCCTTGGATGCTGGTTCCGTCCTCAGACGGACATAGCAATCCGGATAGGCCCCTTTACTAGGCCAAAATTCGATTTCCTCTACTGGAACTGTTCCCAGTTTCTCTGAGAGGAAGATCTTCCCCCCCCCCCCCCCCCCGACATAGGAGTATGCTCTGCGTACCTCCATGGGTTAACGTCAGAGAAGGCGGGGAGGTCCTTAATGTTTAACTTCTTCGAGGCTAAACGTGACACAACTAGCTGATGAATCTCCATCCGGAAAGATGCTTCTTTCTCGGACGATTTCTTCTGAATGTCCTGCACCATGGAAAGTAGCGAGTGTAGCGTACTTGTAATGCCGGCCTAGCCGACATATGCCGGGCCTAATCTGGGCTATTTGAAACCGATACTGTCTTCAAAGTAGTGGGTGGCAGGTCGGCAGTTGCCGCTCTGCCCGCCGGCAGCCGAAGGATCCCTCTATCAAGTAGGACCCGGCGGCAACCAGCGGCAGCTATATAAATTTTGGGTGGCCGGCTGCCGGCCGGTCGTTGCCGGCAGCCGGTCATAGTATATTCATTGTCGTTGGGTTGTCGATAAGCGACACCCACGGCAAGTGGCGGCAGAGTAACTGCCGGCCGACAGACACCCAACATGGCCGACGACAGCTACTAGCTGCCGGCGGCCGGCCCAGTATATGGAAAGGCAGAGAGAAAGAGAGGATGGGGGACGGCAAAGGCTCAACCTTGCCGGCCTACATCCCGAAAGAGGGTGCAAGTGGAAGTGGAAATTATATTCGGGCTTCCACTCAACCATATCCCATTTTATGGGGTATGGAAAGCAGTTTAAGGGAGGTCTGGAGAGCACACTCAATGAAATGAGGGTACCTGCCAGCAGCCGGCCCAGCCGGTAGCAGACAGGGAACCTCAGGCCAATTCTATAGATTACCCGTAGGGTCAAATGTAGAACAATGGCCAGAAGGGTGATTGTTCATCCAACACAAAAGAGACAGTGGGGAAGGGGTAAAAGTCCTATAAGTAAGGTATAACCCTAGAGCATTACCTAACTTGAAGGATTCTGATCTCATAAAGTAACCTCAAGAAGGAGAAATCATTTCCCCGGGTTAGGTTAGTTAAGTGAGAAAGCGGCCATAGGACACAATCTCACTAGAGAACAGAATCTCGTACCAGAGATCTTAAGTAAGGAAGAAATCATTTCTTCATACTAAGATCTACTAGTACAGGACTGTCTGCCAGACCGAGGAAGGAGAAAATTGATATACAAGAACCTCCAGTATGGCCTAGGGAGGACTAGCCTCCTGAACGGTAACCTAACCTGACTTGGGAAGCCATTTCACAAGACAGTAGGATGCCTAACACAGACTTTACTCTCATTTTCCGTTCTCAGCTCAAAACCGTGTCAGTGGTTAAGAGAAAGAGACGAAACACCCCAGTAAATTTTGCCAGAACACAATTCGCAGCAAAGTTAACTGAGGGTAGCCTAAGCTGATCAGAGGGAAGGGGAACTGCTCTTAGATCTCGTTAGAGATAGTATCGACTTAAAAGGTATAGGAGGTGTCAGTCTCCCCTTAAAAGACAATACAAGAGCAATTAGGGACATGAAAGAAAGTATACTAAAGCCCCTAGGATATTAAGTCTAGGAGCATAGAGAATCGTTCACCGAAACTCTCTTGTATACTATCTTGGAAGAGGAAAATGTTATGCGGTAATATCTTAATTGTATAAAATATTGCCTGAGCTTCAATAAAACTTTACCAGGAAGGTTATATCATGCATGAAGTGTGTAGGTGCCTAGGCTAGGAAGCCTAGCACTCGTGAGGCTCAATCATAAATAGCCAAATCCACGACAACAATGACATAATATAAAATTCCCTAGCTAAATATCTAAAGTTATCAAAGCGAAATAATGATAGGAAATCGTTCTTGCTAACTAAATGAACAAGAAGAACGAGTGCGTCCATGACGCCATCCGGCTGGCAACAGCTGTTGTTACGTTATTTACGATCTCAAACGAAGAGTAAAACTGGCAAGAGCTTACATTTACACAATCCAAAGATATTACTTAACTTTCCAGAAGCTGATGAAGCTGGTGAAGGCATCATAGCGACGATATACTTCCAAAATAGCCAGAGATAACACGGGATAACACCGGTCAGCAAAGCTACTAACGAAAGAATGGCTTGGTGGCGCCTCGCGGTGGGGATTCGGCGCACTATTTACAGTACAGTAGGAGTGTCGAGAGCATCGCCTCTTTAACGACTCTCCTATATTCTTGCCACTTTTCCCTCTCGAAGCGAAAACGCTATTGGGGGTGTAGATAGCTTTGAGACGTGTCAAGAATACGTCCTCTGATATACGCGATATCCCTTTTTAAATATTAAGGGATATTCGCTCCAGGAGTTAAATTCTGGATACCTTCGGTAAATTCTCTGGGATATATCACTGTAGTCAAATATACCTAAAAAGCTACTAATGAAGGAACTTCCATTAGGACGACATGGCCTGAGCCCAAAAATGGTGGACATACTACCTTCAGACATTATCAACGATGGCGTCCCCCCCCAAAAAAAAAAAAAAACCTGCATTAACAATAATATATTAGCGTATTGAATCCTATATATAATTTATGTTTGTCTTTATTCTGGTTAAAGTTTATATACTGCTTCGATTAACAATGCCACAAGAACATAAAAGGCTTATCCCACCAAACTACATCACTTACAGTGTTAAGAAAAATCAATTGATTATGTTAGTTATTATATTGCATAACAATGTCCAGTATTTTTGTAATATATAAATCTGCTTTCATTCCCAAAAATATCAGTAGTTAAAAGAAAGTTTTGTTTAAATACAGGAGACGAAGAAGCTGTTTAATGGATTCTCTGCTTCTTTATATGAATGAATTATCGAAGAAGTTTTAGTATCTTTACGGGTGAGAATTCTTTTAATATGCAAATGCCGCTCGACCATTTATGCAAATTCCATTACCTGGTGGTTCATTTGTATGACAATGCTTTGCCAGACCCCAAACTATGACACAAATGTTCCTGGCCATTCTCTCGTACGTCCTCGTTCTCAAAGAGAAGGAACATTTTGCATTCATTCGATTTCTCTTTAATTGCGACATAACTGCGTTCAAGTCAGAAACTTTATAGTTTACCGTTCCTCTTACTTCCCCATAATATTTCCTCCTTGGGAATCATAACACCGAGGTTTATATAATTTCCGTTTAGAAATTAAAAATATTATTTTTATAATATTGTTCTTCAGCAATGATCATTTCATTATAATATTTCACCCTTTTCTTGGAAGATGTAAATTCCTATCACTGAAAAAAAAAAAAAAAAAAAACTCCAGAGGCCAAATACTTTTCGCATACTTTTTTTTTTTTTAAGATTTCCTATGGGAATAACGTCTAGGTAGAACTATATTTCTTTCCAAGTTAAATAATATATTGATTCTTGCCGAATTATCCACTTTTTTTTCAGGAAAGCTTCCATGCAATGTTATGAAAAATAAATATAATGTAAACAGGGAAAAGTGGTTTTATAAAGTGTCATAATAATATTGAAATCAAGAAAATAATAATACTTAAAGGAGGCTGACTTACTAACTATTTCTTCATGAAAGAAAAGACTTTTCATATTGATTAAGCATTTAGGTATCTGTTTATGAAGTGTCACAAACTGTCATAGTTAGAGGCACCCGAGCGATAATTTAAGCTATAGATTAATTTAGAGCTTTGAAAATTAAAAACTTTTGAAATCATAGGTATAATTATTTTGATAACTTGTAGTAATGACAATTTTGGAAAAATCCTCTAGGATTCGGCTCCTCTTTACGATGAACCCCTTACTATAAATCCACTAGGATTTGCCATTTCAACGATCAATCTTATATCATTGTGCAACCAGTGACAATAAAACCTTAACGATTATTCTCCTGTAGAACATAAATCTTCTACCACTCGGCATTTGTAGACGACAAATCTTAGAGGATTCTGCCAGTGCAGACGATGAATCTTATGTCATTCTTTAGACCAGAAAAAAATAATCTTCTATTTTCTAAAGAGGTGAGTGTAATGCCAACGCTACTAAAGCAAAATGAAGATATTTTGTATATTGATATACCCATCTTTTTTCTATAGTACGTTTTTTTTGGAAAATTAGATAAATACTGTGAGAGCCATTCTCTTTAACATGGAAACACAATGGAAAACGAAATGGGTTAAATGATGTCAGTATTTACAAGAAAATTTTTAGTTGATGTCTTTCTTACTCTGAAAATTTCTCCATACCAATAAAAACCATGAGATGATAGTCTACAGTACTTAAATGTGGTATTACCGAATGGCCAAGGTGATTTTATATCATATTCAATAATTTCTCATACTTAGTATGTAATCCAAAGTAAAATCTATTAGTTTTAAGGTCACCCATAAACTCCAGTATAAGATCAGCACCCAAGACCACTCTGCACCAGTGGTAAGACCATGTTTATGTCTATATCTGTTGATAACATCGTAGCTGTAAGACCGATGTCTTTGACTGAACATCATCATCATCATCAGTCGTTACTGGTCCAATGTAGAACAAACGCTTCAGATAACAATTTGGAAATAAATTCATCTATATGAATTATATAATCCCGGAGAAGTTGGAAAAGCTCATAGTCATGGAGAACGACAGATCCACCACTGATGAAGGTGTTGATGATGCAGAGGCCATACGAAGGCATTCCTCCAACCAGAGCAGCGCTAAAGCTGCAGCATGTGAGGCGTGCAGCTGCCGACCAGGCGGGCTGCATATGAAGTCAGTCAACAATACATTACCAACAAATACAGACTCCTGCCAATTGGGACAGGACCAGGAAAGGAGATCTGTGGCAGATCTTTTGGACAGAGAGTTGCCTACAGCTGACGAAATGAAAATGCAAGCTGGAATGATGTGGACATTTAAATGTTACAGCTTTAGTGCGATCTGCATGGAACAGTGCAGGTGCAAAGTAGAGGTTTAGAGGTGATCTAATATAATCATTTGGGCAGCAAGAAAATCTGTGGCAAACAAGTATAGGCCTACATGTATATTCATGTATATTACGGAAACAGTTTACCATAATTATGATTCCGGGGCAGATATTATGGTACACGGATGGTAGTGAGTAGGTACAGTGCATACTTTCAACATTTCATTCTACATAGCGGAATATGAATGATTTGCCTCCAGTATCATTCAATTAGGAAAAATCTTTATTATTATTATTATTATTATCATTAGTATTATTATTATTATTTCTGTTTATTGAATAACTTTCATTTTTGATAATGTCTGCCCTCTTGAATTTGTTGGTGACTAACAGGTTTTATAGAAAGCGCAATCCGCAAATGGTATGTATACCAATTTTGGGGCATGTTTCCGGAAATGAAAGAACGTCATAGTTATCGCTCCACCATCAGTTTGTTTACATGAAAAAAGGGAAGAGAGAGAGAGAGAGAGAGAGAGAGAGAGAGAGAGAGAGAGAGAGAGAGAGAGAGAGAGAGAGAGAGAGAGAGAGAGAGTATTCCATCACAAGGTTCACTGCTACTGATAAACGACGGAACAGCGCCATTTGGTGTGTAGGGGAGGTTACCATACATCTCTGTTTTTTTCTCCTTATTCGACCGTATTGGATTTTTTCCCTCGTTCCTTAAGCCTTGTGGGGCATTTACATCTTGTCTGAGAATATAGAATAGAACGTGAGGATTTTACATGAGAATAGCTATACCTTTTTTTACTCTTTGGTCTTCCCAAGCTTCATGACTTTTTTTTTTTTTTTTCCATTTGCGATGTATGCATGTTTGAGATTTATGGATGATGATGAAGATTATTATTATTATTATTATTATTATTATTATTATTATTATTATTATTATTATTATTATTATGTATTTGTCTTTCGGCTCTGCTATTTATGAGTAGAGTCTAAACCTTTAAACTGGCTAAATATTGTTTATAAATTAAATTAAAAAAAGAGCAGTTGTATAAACTGAAGGACATCTTTTCTTTTTCAAATACAAATGAGCTGTTTCCATAATATTCCTACATCCAAACTATGATGGTAATAACTCTAAGAGTTGAATCATAAATAACAGTTATTATACCAGTTACAAACCTTTATGAAATGAGTCTCATGTTATTCATATCACTAGCGACGTTCACTCATATGTACCCTACTGCCATCCTCGTTATTTTTGAAAAGCATTGATGTTTACATACTATTGTTTCTTTAAGCCAACCATAAGGGAATCACATGATCTCAGGATTTAGGGAAACCAAAGTTTCTATATATAACAGTATCGTTATGTTTGGTGGCAAGTCCAGACTGCCTAACTAAGCCATTTAGTTCACAAATATTATAATGTATTTCTCGACCATAGCTATGGCATTGAAACAGAAAACTATTAATAAGGTCACGGAGAAGGATTTCATTATACCTAATGTATCTCATACCTCCCTTTGGAATTTGCAGAAGAAAAAGTCAAGTCGGAAGTTAAGTTTAATTCTAAGTTATCCCAATATAACTCTATATATGTGTACGTATTAACGTTGACTTGTTAATTTCCCGGCCTTTGACCTGTTTATTTTACATTCATTGATAGGATAGAGAGAGAGAGAGAGAGAGAGAGAGAGAGAGAGAGAGAGAGAGAGAGAGAGAGAGAGAGAGAGAGAGAGAGAGAGAGGGGGGGGAGAGAGAGAAAATAATAATTTAATTTTATACATGTGTAATTATACATGAATGGGAATATGTAATACTGTACTTAAAAGATGATTAGACTCAGTAATTAGAAAAAAAGATTGAATTGGAAGTGAATTATATTTGCTAATTGCGATTTGTGCTATTAAATTACTCACTCCATTAATCTGCAGAAAACAATTCCACGTGAACAAGTACTGGAAAGAAGTCCACCTACAGGAAACTGATTACCATAAGTATAAATGAGAGAGAGAGAGAGAGAGAGAGAGAGAGAGAGAGAGAGAGAGAGAGAGAGAGAGAGAGAGAGAGAGAGAGAGGAGGGCTAAAACTCTGATATTTAGCTACAGTAAATACAAAATCATTCAGATGAACATCCTTCTTCCATTAAAAGTCCGGAAATTCTCATCCAAGAAATGATTGACAATGACAGATCAGCCAAACATAACTGTTAAAAAGACAATTTTTTTTTTTTTTTTGTGGCTTAGGGAGCGTTGTTTTTTGTGTCTCGCATCCTTTGCCTAATGCTCCATTGTCCTTCTTTCGTGGACCCATTTGGGATGTTTGCATATGTCTAAGAGGAGAAAGTGCAAGAGACGAATTGTCTTTATTGACCGTGTGAACTTAGGGTCAAAGCTTCTTCGTAGTGAAGCTTTCATTCGTATAAAGTAAGGATATAATTGCTTTCCCTCCTTAGCCTATTGACAAATATAAAGGATTTTTTCTTTTTCTGGCTTTGTAGTTTTTATGAGTGATGTAGATGGAAATGCAGTAAGTCTAATCATTATTGAGAACAATTATGATAAGTATATTATAACAAATATATCTTAGCTCTATTTCCAAGCTTAACAAAAAGTGATCAGTCAAGTTTTTTGGGAAGCGAAGGACGTATGTGATTGTTTATATATATTTGTTTGAAGAATACATAAAATTCCGAGCCAACAATGGATTATCTAAAGATATTGATCAAATGATCTGATAAATTATGCAAAAATACTATGTTCTCTTGATAACCTGTGGACGTTTTTTGGAGAGAGAGAGAGAGAGAGAGAGAGAGAGAGAGAGAGAGAGAGAGAGAGAGAGAGAGAGAGAGCGAGAGAGAGATAGAGAGAGACTTTCTCCTCTAAACATTCTGCCTCCCATTGAACTTATAGAAATTCTCAACTGAGAATAATTGTTGTCGACCACAGATCAGATGGGAGTGAGTTGATGATACTGACGACCTTTTTTTCGTGACTCAGAAAACGTCTTTATTTTAGTTTTGTCTTAAAATTAGATTTTAATTTAGAGATCTGTTTTTTCTTGTACCCATACAATTTTTGGAAAATTAATTTGACGTGGTAATAAGAGCTGTTATATCTTTGTCATATACTAGCAACCAATAGCATATTCTACTGGTATGTTAAAAATAAACACAAAATCTGGCCGATTGTTTTTCTTTGCAATGATGTCTATGAATGCGTTATAAAGTTGTTCGATTTAGAAAAACATAAACAAATGTTATTATTATTATTATTATTATTATTATTATTATTATTATTATTATTACTATTATTATTATTATTATTATCATTATTATTATATATATAACATAAATTCTATGAAATGTTACTCCTATTTCCTTTTAATAAAAACAACTAACTTTTTTCGTATTAATGTTGAGCAAACTTCTTATTCTCTGCCTCCATCTCGATTTCCCTCCTTTAACAGGTTTCTCCGAAACTCTCCTCATTCCCTTCTCCCCTTCTATCCTCAATACCTGCTAAAACCATCTTAGTCTGACACTCTTATTACCGCTGTAATCATTACTACGCCTGCCATTCTTCGTCTTATTTCATCCTTTTCCAATTTTTCAAGCAGTGATATTCCCATAACCCCCCCAGTATTATCATCTCTGTTCTCTAAAGCATTGCTTCATATTTTCCTCTTAGGGCCCACGCTTACGATCCATATATTAACACTGGTGTTATTACTGTACTATGGGTTTTAACGTTTATCGTGATTGCCATTTTCTCTTCACATACCACTCGCGCTACCTTGCTTCATTTCCTCCAGGCTGCTTTTATCCTATTCTCAACATCAGTTCCATATCCTCCCTCTTGACTTATATAAGATACCAAATATCTAAACCATTCCTCCTATGGTATAACTGATCCTCTACTTTCATGTATGACTGTCATGTCCCTACACTCCTTACTGCTCACCCTAACCTCAATCTATCCATATTTACTTTCAAGCCACCCATCTCCAAAGACTCTTGCCAATGTACAACCCTTTTCCCGCATGCCTTTTTCATTTTCAAAAGTATTCACAAACTCATCTCCATATTGCAACGCCTACAATTTTCCATGTTTGATTTCTTCACTTTATACATCAATAGCCACCATAAAGAAAAACAGGCTTGGTGCTAACCCTTGGTGTAACCCAACAATGACATAAAAGGTTTCTGTTTCCCCAACTGTTATCATTACTTTTATCCTTGTTTTTTGTATATAAAGTCGACCATTCTAACGAGCCTCACTAGGACTTGTCTCTTCCTCAAACACCAATACGTCATTTCTCTTGGGATTCCATCAAGAGCCTTCTTGAGATCTACAAAATCACATAAGAGCTTCTGGTATCCCTCTGGCCTCTTTTCCTGTGCTGCCTCACTATAAAGATGGCATTCACAGTCCTTCTCCGCCTCATGAATCCATACTGATAAATACCCAATCTTTGGAATCTTTCTCAATCTCTTATCTAGTGCGCGATCAAAGACTTTCAAACCATGCTTTGTTGATTTGATTCCCCTTAGTTACCACATTCCACGATATTGCTTTTCTGTTTACATTAAGATACCATCAGACTCTCCTGGTCGTTAGGCTTTATTTATTCTTCCTACATCGTTCTTAATAAATCTAATATCCATTCTTCCCCCTTCTCGTTTTCTGTTATGTTTCTATTACTACTAGTGGTAATGTTGAAACAAATCTACTACTAAATTCTTTATCTTATGAGAAAAGTCTTCAAAGTTCTAGGTAAATATGAAACTAGTTCTCCTTAAATTACGGGAATGTTTTATGTTTGATACCGGTTTGCCATATTAAAGTTACTTCCTAAGGAAAATAAATTAATAGCAGTTTCACTGACATTTGATTTGTTATTTTCAAGGAATTTTTAAAATATTTCCAAAGGAGGTTATTAGGAATTCCACTGGTATCCACAATTGGAGTGCTAATGTTCCAATTTCTCTACTTAGGCCTTTCAAAACCTAGCTTGACTCCCAGGTGTGACTTGCAGCTTTAAATCAAATTGCCACTATCAGCTTAGATTTTAATTCCATCATTTCATCCTAAAACGGTAAAACAATCCAATTTTGAAAGCTATAATTTGGGGAGAAAAATATGAACATTCGAATATGTCAATATTCATCAACAGGATTTTGCACTAGTACTTTTAAATATTCATGCAGAAACATTCCTATTACTATGATCAATCATAATGATCATAAGGATACCTGATAGTTTAAAAAAAAAATTATTGTTCAAAATAGTAAAAAGGAATAATTCCTTTACATATCATATTGCTTTTGACAGATAAACAATTATTTCCCCTATAACCAGTTGGTGTAAATGAAATAGAATTCAACTATGATTTAATAGGAACTTTGGTGTTCAGAATATACCTGGTATTTTTCCATTTGTCAAACCATTTCTTTGCATCTATATTTAGGCGAGTACGTGGTCACTTTTAGGAATTTCTCCCGCCAGTAACTCACAATTATTTTTACTATAAACAAGTCTCTAACGGATCCAGGAAATTTTCCCCACTGATATTTACCCCACATGACATTTTCCCCACCGGACATTTTCCCCACCATAATCTTATAAGCCATGTAAAGAAATAAACAGTAAGTATTCAAGGAATGCTATTGGTTCTTTCTCTGCCGAGGCTTGCTTAGCTCGAAAATAAGAAAAACATCGCCCATCCCACGGTTTAGGTATATCTTAACCCTGACTCATCCTGTTCTTCTCAAGCGGTACATGCTGAACAGTGCAAGCTTCCCCCCCCCCCCCCCCCACATTGGTTTTTATTTCTTTAGAAAAAATTTTCGGGGATTTTTTTTTTTTTAAGAATTTTAATTTAAGTGTTTTGTGGTTATAATATATAGGGTGGGGAAACTGTCCACCTATGTACTTAGTCAGTGGGGAATTTTCCTAGGTGGATATAGAGAGGGGGGGGGGAGCAGGATCCTGGAGGTGGGGAAAATATCAGGTCGGGAAAATGTCCGTATTCCGTCTCCAACACCATCTATTGGAAACTGAGAGAAACAGGTATAGGGTGATTGAATTTCCAATGCGTATGGGAGCAAAGGTGTAAGACAAGAATAATTTTTTTTTTTTTTTACTTGTATATAGATATCAGTATATGTATTTATGTTTTACCAGCCGCCCGTTGAGATACTACCGCTAGAGAGTTATGGGGTCCTTTGACTAGCCAGACAGTACTACATTGGATCGTTCTCTCTGGTTACGGTTCTTTCCCTTTACCTACTAATACACCGAATAGTCAGGCCTATTCTTTACAAGTTCTCCTCTTTCCTCATACGCCTGACAACACTGAGATTACCAAACAATTCTTCTTCACCCGAAGGGTTAACTACTACACTGTAATTGGTCAGTGACTATTTTCCACATGATAAGGGTAGAAGAGACTATTTAGCTATGGTAAGCAGCTCTTCTTGGAGAAGGACACACCTAAATCAAACTATTGTTCTCTAGTCTTAGGTAGTGCCATAGCTTCTGTACCATGGTCTTCTCTTGCTTGAGGGTACACTCGGGCACACTATTTTATCTAATTTCTCTTCCTCTTGTTTAGTTAAGTTATTTATAGTTTACATATGAAATATTTATTCTAATGTTACTGTTCTCAAAATATTTTATTTTTCCTTGTTTTCTTTCCTCACTGGGTTATTTTCCTTGTTAGGGCCCCTGGGCTTATAACATCTTGCTTTTCCAACTGGGGTTGTAGCTTAGCATTTGATAATAATAATAATAATAATAATGATAATAATAATAATAATAATAATAATGTTTTCTCTATAAATATATTATGTCAGAAATTGTAAAATTAAGGACGTTTTAAATCAACTCGACATTCATTTTCTTATAAGCCAATAATGGATTCACCCATCATAGATGGCATGAGCAAACCTACTATGAACACAATATGAAGTAATATACTGACAAAAATATATAAAGTCTTTATTAACCTATATGATCACAAATAAAACTAATATTTCAGATAAACTCCAATATTGGAACTGCAAACACGACTCAAATTATCATATTTTTGTGATTAAGGATCTTTTCAGGTTTCCTAGTTTGGTAGTCCCAACTGAAGTTCGGCCAACGACCGGACGTAGTGGGATGACGTCCCGAGCAGAAAAAGACCAACTATATATATCAGCAAACTCTTTTAATTAATTTTAATCAACGTATTCTTTTTATGGGTTTACAATTAGCCTACAACATGTTATCACCACAATGAATATCAATAGCCAAGGAGGTTCGTTCTGTTAGAATGCAAAGCAGTAAGTTATAGCAAATTTATGGAAAAAGGCTAGAATGACGTGGTATTCAATGTCGGACAACACATGAACAACAAAAACTGTAAAAAAAAATCAAGGGATAAAACATTTCTCACATAAGAAGCCAATAAATATATCCCCCCCTAAAAAAAATTGAAAAGTATCGTTATGTTTGCAAATATTGTCGACTTTCTGCAAGGGCTGCCTACCACATCTAATGCCCTAAAAGAAGATGAACTCGAGTAAATATATGACAGGAAACTATCTTTTGTGATATTAAATTAATATAATTTTATTGAAAAAGTCTTTGTATTTGGATATAGGTCCATGATTACAAATTATTTGTTTATGAAGAGGCAATTCATCTAATGTTTATGTTAGTCCACCTGGTACCTTTCGTCAGAGACTCCTCCCTCATCAGTAACAACTAAACTAGTCTAGAATTTTCTTTAAACTTTTAAATGAACCTCAAATTAGTTTATGATTGAGGTCTAGTTTTTTAAAAATACTGATGTTCTGTTACAATTTTAAGATATATTTATTCTATAGAATTTTTTTGTCTATTGTATTGTCAAAGGTAGGGCAATTAAATACACACTTACAAAACAGAACCAGTCCAACCAGGACTGCTAACATGATACACGGGGCAGATAAATAGAACCCTATACTAAGGGTACGGTGAGAGGTATACAAACTAACGTGTTTTTCGAATAGGGGAAGGTGACTGAGCGGCATGCCTCCTAATTCAGCTAAATTAAGATGAACTAACACACGAGACACATTCACGCCTGGGATAGTAACAGAAGCATTCATAACAGAAATGTCTCGAACTCTTATTCTTTCACTCTTCCTCTTTCGCTGACCGGGTAGAGGGAATCTGTTCCCCTGCACAGGGGAGCACCTACTCTGAAAAGTCAGGACAAATCCCTGGTGATAGTATCTTGAACTCGTCTCCTTCTTCACACATGACTATGTTTAGATTTCTGTCTAAGAGACAAAATCCAATGATGTCCTAGATTAAATATTTCCTTCTCAAAGTGTGTTCTCATCTTGAACATACAACTATGCACAAAACCAGGCTTTTTCAAATAAATATCAAACAAACATTCACGCGCTGAAGGCGCTAGAAGTGCATACATAGGTTCACAAAACATATGTTCTTTCCCTACCTTACATTTTTTTAAATTAGGCAATGACAGAGCAAGAGTATCTCTATTATTGACAGCAAAATAGGGGAGATTGATTGACATTCGAGTTGCAAATTCCTCCTTTTCTTTCTGAGTCCACATCGACTTAACTTCATACAAGCGGGAATCTGAGTCTTCATTTTTAACAGGTATCTCTGCAAGAAAATACAATTTACCCATTACTTTATTAACAGTTACAGATGACATTCGGTAAATCTCTTTTTCAAGACCTTTAAAACTCCCCTGGGGGTAGAATGTCAGTAGATATTTTCTCCGTGGTTAGAACGTTCTGAATTTGGCTAGCTACGTTTTCCAAATGCAGAGCTAGCTCACCAGATACAATAGCTAATTGTGTAGCACTTTATACGTAAATTACGTCCCTCTGAAATTGATCTATTTCTTTCCTCATATCATTAATTTGTTTTCCAAAACTCTTAATGCGTCCTGACCTTTGTTTACGGGTGAAATTAATATGTTTAATTGTTTATATAAAAAGTGTGTATGAAAAATAATTTGGTTGATAACTGTATGGGTATTCTGGGATTCTTGAGTGAGCGTTTTTTTCTAATTGATCGAGCTCCGAACGGGTAATTAATCCGGTCCAGACCCCAATCAGCTCACCTATCCTACTAGCTCCATCTTATCCTTATTCCCCTTTGAAGCTGTAAAGTCTTAGAAAGTATCCAATGATCTACGAAGAGCTCTATGAACGTTTGTGAGAATTGACTGAAGTTTAATTACGGCAACGTCCTCAAAAAAAAAAAATTGTTTTAACTGTTTTTGTAACTCATTATCTGATCAAGAATCGTAATTAGTGGACTTGCAACTTCATCAGGATGGTAACTGATCACTAAAACGTGAGCGTCTGACTTAAAGGATAACTTAAACTTTTTTTTTCAAAATCTGTGATAAATTTCACTTCATCATACATGTAAGGAATCAGAGTTTGATGATCAATTATATCTTCAAACACGAGTGTCATTTTAGTTCTTCAAAAGTGCTATCAATATACCGGAAAAAACTCAACGCATGTAGTTAAAATTATAATGTTTAACCGTACCTTCATTCTGAATTTATTTAGTTGTTAGTAAATGAAGGTAAATCATAAGTTATTTGTTTAGTTACCGTCTCCTAATTACGAAAATTTCAACTTACCACCGAAATACCATCTTTAAGAAAATTAAGCGATGATAACCTCAGCTGGTTAGAGGAAAAGGATTCTTCTAAAAAATGAGGAAACATTTGGCATTCCGACTCCATAATTCCCGAGGAACTAATAAAGCTCTTCTGCCTGAAGGGTAAGAATGATAATTAACAGACTGGAGAAGCTTGAATCTCATTTCTGGTGAAATCAAGAGGCTTTCAAGGGGACTAAAGCCCCTGGTGGTAGGGCTCCCTCTTACCTCGCCTTCTGTATGTAATAACATTTGAGACCACTATCATTTTAAATGAGAACATAGTATATTCAGAATAGCAAAGCCTTTTGGTTGTTACAGAATTTTTTTTTTCGTATTTCTGCTTATTTTTCAACATTTAAATTAATTATTTTTGCATCTCCTATTCTTTGTATCTTCTCCGATTTGAAGACGACTTGAACAATTACGTTGTGAAGCGCAGTTTCGTTGACGATTAGTGCAAAAGTCGTTATAGAATTCTTCAGGAATCGCGATCATGGAAAAAAAGTTAATGTGAGAGATCTCCAAAAACAAAAACATATAGGATACAGAAGTATTTTTAAGCAATTTACTGCTTATTGAGAAATTTTTTTATGAAGAATTTACGAACAATGGGATTCTATATGAACACTAAACTAATTTGATAAGCTGCGCAGATGAGAAATAAATTTTGTCGGAATTAAGAATATATATATATATATATATATATATATATATATATATATATATATATATATATATATATATATATATATATATATATATGTATGATGTATCTCTATTAACATAGATAAGTGAAAATTATTTTCTCTCTTATACTTTTATTTCACTGATATGATAAATAGATATTACATTTCTCTGTTCAATAAACAACTCAGAAATTATCAAAATAAAAAAAGAGAGAAAAAAAACTAACCTTTGTAAGGAGTTTCCAGTGATACTGAAACCACAAATAATCTTTGCTTCTCTCATAAACGTGCTTTTTTCCCATTTTAAACGTTTTTGAATAACTTTGGTAACTCTCGCTTGCAAGCCAAAGAATTCATTCAATCTCTTTTAATAGTCTTTTCTCCTAATATTTGTTCTTCTTCTCAAGTAAATGCACATAAAAAAGGACTTTTAAAACTACAGAAATTTTAAATTTTACTTCATCGTGTTATAGTTTTGATAATGATCAAGAAACAGCTATAAAAATGAAAAATTAAAATATATTGTGTTTTAATAGCATGGGCCATTATACATTTAGATACCTCAATACACTGCCTAACCTCCTTATAAATGGTATGAAGTTTAAGAAACAAAAGCATTATATTAAAAAAAGGATCTTTTGATAGATTTACAAATTTCATATATAAAGTAGGATGAAACGTCGTTCTTTATATGTATATCATTTCGAAACAATAACCTGATATTTGTAAAGCAGAAAGAACCTTAATGAACGCCAAATCACTTTCTATGAAATCCTTTCTTGGATAAGTCCTAGAAACAACCTACGTTGTTGATATTATGACATTAGATATTGCGTTCTCTAAGGCGTTGGGCACAACTCCCCATACGAATTTTTTAGCCGTACGTGTCTGGGAATTTTTCAGTCGTAGCCATGAACTCCTGCGATGTAATTGGTAGTTAGTGTGTTGAGTGTTCAGTACTGGTTAAGTAGGTGTGACGCACGGGTGCCCCGCGGTTCGCATGTGTCGTGATATGAAGGATTCTTCTCACTCTCTCTGGCATAACAGCCATGATGAACGACCTGACGACTGAATGATGATCTACTTGCTGCAGCAGAATATATACGCTGAAAAAAAAAATGTAAATATCGGGCATTAGTACTAACGTCGTCCGGTCATTATACTACACACCTACTTTTGCCGCAATTGCATCGTGCAGTGCATGCACGGACCACGTACTTCCTTTAATTATTATTATTATTACTATTATTAATATTATTATTATTACTAGCCAAGCTACAACCCTATTTGGAAAAGCAAGATGCTATAAGCCCAAGGGCTCCAACCGGGAAAAACAGCCGTACGATAAACGTGCTTGCCTCTTACTTCGCTGCACTAAAAAGTTCTGTGGTAGTAAATTGCGTCACAAGTAAGAGGCAAGCACGTTTATCGTACGGCTGTTTTTCCCGGTTGGAGGTTCGTTCTGTTAGAATGCAAAGCAGTAAGTTATAGCAAATTTATGGAAAAAGGCTAGAATGACGTGGTATTCAATGTCGGACAACACATGAACAACAAAAACTGTAAAAAAAAATCAAGGGATAAAACTTTTCTCACATAAGAAGCCAATAAATATATCCCCCCCCAAAAAAAATTGAAAAGTATCGTTATGTTTGCAAATATTGTCGACTTTCTGCAAGGGCTGCCTACCACATCTAATGCCCTAAAAGAAGATGAACTCGAGTAAATATATGACAGGAAACTATCTTTTGTGATATTAAATTAATATAATTTTATTGAAAAAGTCTTTGTATTTGGATGTAGGTCCATGATTACAAATTATTTGTTTATGAAGAGGCAATTCATCTAATGTTTATGTTAGTCCACCTGGTACCTTTCGTCAGAGACTCCTCCCTCATCAGTAACAACTAAACTAGTCTAGAATTTTCTTTAAACTTTTAAATGAACCTCAAATTAGTTTATGATTGAGGTCTAGTTTTTTAAAAATACTGATGTTCTGTTACAATTTTAAGATATATTTATTCTATAGAATTTTTTTGTCTATTGTATTGTCAAAGGTAGGGCAATTAAATACACACTTACAAAACAGAACCAGTCCAACCAGGACTGCTAACATGATACACGGGGCAGATAAATAGAACCCTATACTAAGGGTACGGTGAGAGGTATACAAACTAACGTGTTTTTCGAATAGGGGAAGGTGACTGAGCGGCATGCCTCCTAATTCAGCTAAATTAAGATGAACTAACACACGAGACACATTCACGCCTGGGATAGTAACAGAAGCATTCATAACAGAAATGTCTCGAACTCTTATTCTTTCACTCTTCCTCTTTCGCTGACCGGGTAGAGGGAATCTGTTCCCCTGCACAGGGGAGCACCTACTCTGAAAAGTCAGGACAAATCCCTGGTGATAGTATCTTGAACTCGTCTCCTTCTTCACACATGACTATGTTTAGATTTCTGTCTAAGAGACAAAATCCAATGATGTCCTAGATTAAATATTTCCTTCTCAAAGTGTGTTCTCATCTTGAACATACAACTATGCACAAAACCAGGCTTTTTCAAATAAATATCAAACAAACATTCACGCGCTGAAGGCGCTAGAAGTGCATACATAGGTTCACAAAACATATGTTCTTTCCCTACCTTACATTTTTTTAAATTAGGCAATGACAGAGCAAGAGTATCTCTATTATTGACAGCAAAATAGGGGAGATTGATTGACATTCGAGTTGCAAATTCCTCCTTTTCTTTCTGAGTCCACATCGACTTAACTTCATACAAGCGGGAATCTGAGTCTTCATTTTTAACAGGTATCTCTGCAAGAAAATACAATTTACCCATTACTTTATTAACAGTTACAGATGACATTCGGTAAATCTCTTTTTCAAGACCTTTAAAACTCCCCTGGGGGTAGAATGTCAGTAGATATTTTCTCCGTGGTTAGAACGTTCTGAATTTGGCTAGCTACGTTTTCCAAATGCAGAGCTAGCTCACCAGATACAATAGCTAATTGTGTAGCACTTTATACGTAAATTACGTCCCTCTGAAATTGATCTATTTCTTTCCTCATATCATTAATTTGTTTTCCAAAACTCTTAATGCGTCCTGACCTTTGTTTACGGGTGAAATTAATATGTTTAATTGTTTATATAAAAAGTGTGTATGAAAAATAATTTGGTTGATAACTGTATGGGTATTCTGGGATTCTTGAGTGAGCGTTTTTTTCTAATTGATCGAGCTCCGAACGGGTAATTAATCCGGTCCAGACCCCAATCAGCTCACCTATCCTACTAGCTCCATCTTATCCTTATTCCCCTTTGAAGCTGTAAAGTCTTAGAAAGTATCCAATGATCTACGAAGAGCTCTATGAACGTTTGTGAGAATTGACTGAAGTTTAATTACGGCAACGTCCTCAAAAAAAAAAAATTGTTTTAACTGTTTTTGTAACTCATTATCTGATCAAGAATCGTAATTAGTGGACTTGCAACTTCATCAGGATGGTAACTGATCACTAAAACGTGAGCGTCTGACTTAAAGGATAACTTAAACTTTTTTTTTCAAAATCTGTGATAAATTTCACTTCATCATACATGTAAGGAATCAGAGTTTGATGATCAATTATATCTTCAAACACGAGTGTCATTTTAGTTCTTCAAAAGTGCTATCAATATACCGGAAAAAACTCAACGCATGTAGTTAAAATTATAATGTTTAACCGTACCTTCATTCTGAATTTATTTAGTTGTTAGTAAATGAAGGTAAATCATAAGTTATTTGTTTAGTTACCGTCTCCTAATTACGAAAATTTCAACTTACCACCGAAATACCATCTTTAAGAAAATTAAGCGATGATAACCTCAGCTGGTTAGAGGAAAAGGATTCTTCTAAAAAATGAGGAAACATTTGGCATTCCGACTCCATAATTCCCGAGGAACTAATAAAGCTCTTCTGCCTGAAGGGTAAGAATGATAATTAACAGACTGGAGAAGCTTGAATCTCATTTCTGGTGAAATCAAGAGGCTTTCAAGGGGACTAAAGCCCCTGGTGGTAGGGCTCCCTCTTACCTCGCCTTCTGTATGTAATAACATTTGAGACCACTATCATTTTAAATGAGAACATAGTATATTCAGAATAGCAAAGCCTTTTGGTTGTTACAGAATTTTTTTTTTCGTATTTCTGCTTATTTTTCAACATTTAAATTAATTATTTTTGCATCTCCTATTCTTTGTATCTTCTCCGATTTGAAGACGACTTGAACAATTACGTTGTGAAGCGCAGTTTCGTTGACGATTAGTGCAAAAGTCGTTATAGAATTCTTCAGGAATCGCGATCATGGAAAAAAAGTTAATGTGAGAGATCTCCAAAAACAAAAACATATAGGATACAGAAGTATTTTTAAGCAATTTACTGCTTATTGAGAAATTTTTTTATGAAGAATTTACGAACAATGGGATTCTATATGAACACTAAACTAATTTGATAAGCTGCGCAGATGAGAAATAAATTTTGTCGGAATTAAGAATATATATATATATATATATATATATATATATATATATATATATATATATATATATATATATATATATATATATATATATGTATGATGTATCTCTATTAACATAGATAAGTGAAAATTATTTTCTCTCTTATACTTTTATTTCACTGATATGATAAATAGATATTACATTTCTCTGTTCAATAAACAACTCAGAAATTATCAAAATAAAAAAAGAGAGAAAAAAAACTAACCTTTGTAAGGAGTTTCCAGTGATACTGAAACCACAAATAATCTTTGCTTCTCTCATAAACGTGCTTTTTTTCCCATTTTAAACGTTTTTGAATAACTTTGGTAACTCTCGCTTGCAAGCCAAAGAATTCATTCAATCTCTTTTAATAGTCTTTTCTCCTAATATTTGTTCTTCTTCTCAAGTAAATGCACATAAAAAAGGACTTTTAAAACTACAGAAATTTTAAATTTTACTTCATCGTGTTATAGTTTTGATAATGATCAAGAAACAGCTATAAAAATGAAAAATTAAAATATATTGTGTTTTAATAGCATGGGCCATTATACATTTAGATACCTCAATACACTGCCTAACCTCCTTATAAATGGTATGAAGTTTAAGAAACAAAAGCATTATATTAAAAAAGGATCTTTTGATAGATTTACAAATTTCATATATAAAGTAGGATGAAACGTCGTTCTTTATATGTATATCATTTCGAAACAATAACCTGATATTTGTAAAGCAGAAAGAACCTTAATGAACGCCAAATCACTTTCTATGAAATCCTTTCTTGGATAAGTCCTAGAAACAACCTACGTTGTTGATATTATGACATTAGATATTGCGTTCTCTAAGGCGTTGGGCACAACTCCCCATACGAATTTTTTAGCCGTACGTGTCTGGGAATTTTTCAGTCGTAGCCATGAACTCCTGCGATGTAATTGGTAGTTAGTGTGTTGAGTGTTCAGTACTGGTTAAGTAGGTGTGACGCACGGGTGCCCCGCGGTTCGCATGTGTCGTGATATGAAGGATTCTTCTCACTCTCTCTGGCATAACAGCCATGATGAACGACCTGACGACTGAATGATGATCTACTTGCTGCAGCAGAATATATACGCTGAAAAAAAAAATGTAAATATCGGGCATTAGTACTAACGTCGTCCGGTCATTATACTACACACCTACTTTTGCCGCAATTGCATCGTGCAGTGCATGCACGGACCACGTACTTCCTTTAATTATTATTATTATTACTATTATTAATATTATTATTATTACTAGCCAAGCTACAACCCTATTTGGAAAAGCAAGATGCTATAAGCCCAAGGGCTCCAACCGGGAAAAACAGCCGTACGATAAACGTGCTTGCCTCTTACTTGTGACGCAATTTACTACCACAGAACTTTTTAGTGCAGCGAATGGAAATTATGCGGCTGGTATACGGCGGGCTACGAGGTCAAAGACCTTTGCGTGCCCCTTGCGTCACAACCACGATTTCACAAAAATTATGCCAGTATACCCCCCGTAGCTGGTAGTACGGGAAGTTGTGCCCAACGATATATATATATATATATATGCATATATATACATACATATATATATATATATATATGCATATATATACTTACATACATATATATATATATATATATATTTGTATATATATATATATATATATGCATATATATATACATACATGCATATATATATATATATATATATCTATCTATATATATATATATATATATATAATTATATATATATATATATATATATAGAGCAGAGGTACTCGGGATGAGCATTGAGGTAGGGTCCGTCTCTTTGAGAGCCGGCAATGGCCGAGCCCTCCTTGACGGCCTGTATTATCAGATCTGTCATTTTATCTATAAGTGGCAAGGTAATGGACGATGCCGTTGTAAATTTAGTTTAGGCACCTTTGTGTGGGGTGAGATTGGAGTTGGTACACCCCCATTCTGATAGAGTCCTGGCCCAGACAGCTTGGCCCTGTTCTTTTGGAAATATCACCGTTTCCTTCGGTACCTTGTCCATTCTAACCAAGGCATGCTCCTTCAGACGGACGAAGCCGTTGAATGGGAATTCTAGCCCCGGGGGTTGAATTCTAGGTCCTCTAGAGGGCGGGTGCCTATGCTATCTAGAGTTAGGGTACCATCTAAGTAAGGAGCATGCAAGGCAAACCTCCACGGGTTGTTTTTATCGAAGGGGGGTAACTTCGACGCGTCTGGGGCTGAAGGAGGAGGAATCTGAGTTCCGGAGCGGATCAGATTCGCCACCATATCTTTTAGCTCAGTCATAGCTCCAGAGTGTTGCTGAATTTGTTCTTTAATCATATCCCTGATTAAGTCGACGGATAAGGAGGGTTCCTGAGAACCACCCGCCGACGAAGCCTTGGACTTGGCGGACTTCGACTTCTTAGATGTTATGGTTTTATGAGAAGTACCAGGGATATCAGGAGCAGTCGAGGGTCCAGGGACCGGTGACGTGGACAATAGCGAAGCTGAACTAGGCATTGACTTATAATTACGGAGTGGCTTCACCTTGGGTCGTATGGGGACGGAGGGATCCCGAGGAAAAGTCGTAGGCTTATCAAAGCCGAGAAAGGAAGAGGTAGAAGAAGGAGTAGGAGATAAAAAAGTTTCCACCAACTCGACACCACCTACCTGTTCGTCCATGGGCTCAATGTCTAAATCCAGAGCTGACACATCCCCCGATAATAGAGAGTCGTCTTCCGTGGGGATGGTCGCTCTGACCGCTTCATTTAAAGGGGCAGCCTCCTCCGGAGTGACTGCTGCAGTGGTAGAGCCTGGGAAGAGTCGGGAGGCCATGTCTCCGTCGAGGAGATAGGGTGCGCCAGACGGAACATTCCTGCCGAAGCCCGACACCCAAGGACAAAGAGCAACTCTTGCCGACCGAAGAGATTCATCATCGGCCTGAAAGAGGTGAGGGGGATTAGTGATGAAGGCGAAAGATCGTTCTCCGAAATAAGCGATGTATACATAAATAAGGAACAAATTAAATCATCGCCAAAGGATAAAAGGAACAAAACGAAAACCAACTTACGTCATCGTTCAGGAGTAAGGAGGACAACTCGTAACAGAGCGTGCACGATTCCGGGAACCACACCATGTATGGGGCTTGTCCTGGCTCCCGAATAAAGGAGATAGCGCAATGTGCATGCGACCGGCAGAGGTCATGTCCAACGGGATCGTTGAAAGAGGCGGGGCAGCCCTTGGCAGCGCAGCGGACCTTCTGTAAAAGAAAGGAGACATAAGTCTGGATGTTCCTTGAGACTCTGGTAAGGGATTAAGATCTACTAACAGAGTCTAGATAACATTAAATATGTGTGCATAGAATGGTTCAATGAATGAGAACCGGAGCTCCATATTAAAATATATTAAATATAAAATTTACTTGCACCGGAGTGTGCCGAAGCAATCTAAAATGGGTCCAGATCACTATAAATATTATTAAAATAAGAATAAAATAAATTAACCCTGGATAGGTA
This sequence comes from Palaemon carinicauda, assembly GCF_036898095.1. Taxonomy (NCBI): domain Eukaryota; kingdom Metazoa; phylum Arthropoda; class Malacostraca; order Decapoda; family Palaemonidae; genus Palaemon; species Palaemon carinicauda. Next base: position 113,090,861 of record NC_090742.1, read on the forward strand.
CGGTGGGTCGTACGCGACCCCGAGCGTCAAAAAAAAAGAGGTTTTTCTCACGTGACTCACCCCCGTGACTGAATTTGTGGGTGATCGACCTGCAGGAGGTGTCTCCCCTACACGCTCTAGTAGTGTCCAGATGTGCATTGCTGTAGCTGTACTCCTTCCCCGATTTCTGAGACGCGTCGGGGTCGAGCGCGACCGAGTTTACCCTTCTAAGGTAATTTGCATAATTATCAAAGTTATTACGTATTATGAAATTGTCGTAGAATGGTGCAACTTGTATAGGTTATCAGTTGTGGAAAGTCTTGGTGGATTGTTTGGCTACCATGTGCATGATTTTTGTTTTAGTTAAAATGTCGTTCATCACCACGAGGACCATTTTACCGCGAGTGCCCCTTTTTCATTTTTTTTTCATTTTTTTGCCAAGTCATTTTTCCGTAAGATATTGCCAAATAGTGTCGTAAAACTTTTGCTTGTTTAGTGTTGGAAAGTGTGTCTAGATGATCTGGCTACCCATGTGTGACTTTGTTTTTGTCAGATACGACGTAGTTATTGGTATATTGGGTATTTAACTGCGGTTGCCAATTTCTGTTTTTTTTCAATATTTGTAAGAATTTTTACGTAGTAAGGAATTGCCGTATATTATTCATTTTTTTTTCATGTTTATGTGTTAGAAAGTGTGCCTTGATGGTTGGGCTAACACGTGCATGTCTTTTTTTTTATCTGAGATGCCGTATATTAGAATGTTGGGCATTTTACCGCGAGTGCCCCTTTTTCATTTTTTTTCATTTTTTTGCCAAGTCATTTTTCCGTAAGATATTGCCAAATATTGTCGTAAAACTTTTGCTTTTTTAGTGTTGGAAAGTGTGTCTAGATGATCTGGCTACCCATGCGTGACTTTGTTTTTGTCAGATACGACGTAGTTATTGGTATATTGGGTATTTAACTGCGGTTGCCAATTTCTGTTTTTTTTCAATATTTGTAAAAATTTACTACGTAGTAAGGAATTGCCGTATATTATTGATTTTATTTTTCATGTTTATGTGTTAGAAAGTGTGCCTTGATGGTTGGGCTAACACGTGCATGTCTTTTTTTTTATCTGAGATGCCGTATATTAGAATGTTGGGCATTTTTCCGCGAGTGCCCCTTTTTATTTGTTTTGCCTTTTTTTTGCTTAGTCATGTTACCGTAAGGAATTGGCAAGTAGTGTCGCAAAACTTATATTTTTATAGTGTTGGAAAGTGTTTCTAGATGATCTGGCTACCCATGCCTATTTTTTTTTTAGCCAGATATGGCGTATATATAAGTATGTGTTCGATTTTCCTGTGATTGCCATTTTTTCGTTTTTTTCCCATTTCTTTCAAAATTACTACGTACTAAGGAACTATCACAGAGTAATGATTCATTTATATGTTTATTTGTCGGAAAATGTGCCTTGATGGTTTGCCTAGCACGTGGCTGAAATTATTTTTTCTGAAATGCCGTATATTAGAATGGCCATTTTCCGCGAGTGCCCCTTTTTATTTGTTTTGCATTTTTTTACTTAGTCATGTTACCGTAAGGAATTGGCAAGTAGTGTCGCAAAACTTATAATTTTATAGTGTTGGAAAGTGTTTCTAGATGATCTGGCTACCCATGCCTATCTTTTTTTTTTAGCCAGATATGGCGTATATATAGGTATGTGTTCGATTTTCCTGTGATTGCCATTTTTTTCATTTTTTTCCCATTTCTTTCAAAATCACAGAGTAATGATTCATTTAGATGTTTATTTGTCGGAAAATGTGCCTTGATGGTTTGCCTAGCACGTGGCTGAATTTTTTTTTTTTCTGAAATGCCGTATATTAGAATGTTAGCCATTTTTCTGCGAGTGCCCCTTTTTATTTGTTTTGCATTTTTTTGCTTAGTCATGTTACCGTAAGGAATTGGCAAGTAGTGTCGCAAAACTTATATTTTTATAGTGTTGGAAAGTGTTTCTAGATGATCTGGCTACCCATGCCTATCTTTTTTTTAGCCAGATATGGCGTATATATAGGTATGTGTTCGATTTTCCGGTGATTGCCATTTTTTCGTTTTTTCCCATTTCTTTCAAAATTACTACGTACTAAGGAACTATCACAGAGTAATGATTCCTCTAGATGTTTATTTGTCGGAAAATTTTGTTTACTTCTTTTTTGATTGAATATCATCAAATTTTTTTAGCTAAAATATTATATTGTTTCACATTTTTGTTTTTATTTCGATTTTATTTCCCTTCAAAAAAAATTTTTTGGGTCAGAATTTTAATTTTATAGTCGTAAAATAATCGACAATTATCCAGCAACCCACCATACAATTTTTATGCATATCCAATAATAATTAGATTAGTAAATAACACCTTGAAATTGACATACCCTTCCTACATTTCAAGTGGCAGATTAGGGAGTCTGAGTCAGTGTGGTTGGCGGCCATTTTGTGGACATATCCGAAGCGCAAGTTGCCCTATCTATATATATTCTTGTTTCCTATTGAATTTGTGATATTTTGGTATATTTTTACCTGCATAAATATCATATTATATATCAAATATATGTATTTTTTTACGAAATTTCTAAGTACTCAAAAAATTACCTTTAGATATGGCCCCTGATATAAATGTAATTTACAAAATAATGAAGATTTTTTTACATATTTCTATTTTAGGATAACATATGTTTATTCCCTACAAAAATTAGCCACTTCCTATTTCATTTGGGTACCCAAAAAAATTCATGAAATTTGGACAAATTTTTTTGGCCAAAAAAAGTTACCCTTTTTTCTCATTTCAGATCTTCACCTCCATGGGTCTGACTTCATCCAAAATACATCAAGATGTGTCCTAAACATTCAAGAATCAATTCCTAAAAGGATTTGTGTATATATGTATAAACTTTTTTTTTATGAATTTTTATGTCAGGTCTTTTTTTTCTACTTAATTTTTTAAAATATTTATAATAAATAGTTTTTCTGCAGATGAGTAGTATTTATCTTTACAGTTGTTTTAAGCATTCATTGAAGTTTTTTTTTGGCAAAAGAAAAAAAGGTTACTGCAAAAAACTGATTTTTCAAGAATTTTTTTTGGCGTCGGGGTCGTTCGCGTCCGAGTATACCCTTAAAGGGGTGTCCGAGGAGCGTACCTATCCAGGGTTAATGTAAGCTGCGGAACCTCCGACAGGGTCGAGGATTCAGTGATAGGCCCGTAACCAAGTAAATTGTAAAATACAAGCAGTAGCTAAAAGCTAAGGCTAACATCATTGCTAAGCATATTGGTGATCTCCGGTGAGGCCGTAGGTCCGGTGAAAGGTCCGGAATAAATAAGTTGTGATTAATAATGAATATTTCGTGTGGATATGTCCGTGGCCGGAGTCTGGTTGCAAGGGACCACCGGGGGGATGAGGCCCTGCCGAGAGGGTTGCACTCCAAATGATATATAACTATAGGTTCCAATCTCAATGAGTATCCTCATGGCGGAGTAGAACTAAAGGCGGAGTGGATGAATGTTCAGATCCTCCCCCTTAGCCGTAGCGGGGAGAGGACGGAACTACGAGGGGAACAGGTGGCGGCATAAAGCTGGCCCAAAACAATGACTCACACACGAACAGGACCTATTAATAACGCTAGCTATATTAACAGTAACCACATAATAAAATAAATCGTAAAATATCATATACCCGTAGAGGGAGAGGGGGGGAGGGAGAACCCTTGATCGTATAAAACGGAAAACGGGAAATCCACCTCTCCTACTCGAGGCTAAGACAGAAAACGATATGAAAGGGTAACTCGTGACTGTAGCGACAGAAAACGAGAACTCCATTCTCTCGCTCTCGTGGTCACTATAAGAACCTAATAAGCACACTACAATATGATATAAATATAACAATAAAATTGTAATGTCAAATACAAGACTAAGAACGAAGAATAACGTCTGCGTAACAAAATTTAAAAGGATATAGTCCACTGACGAACGCCTCTCAGGGCGGGTACTAACCTATAATAAAGCCAGAACGCTATTCTCTGTTCGTCCAGACTGGACTTGCTAGCAAAAAGTACCATAGGAAATAATAATAAAAATAATAATAGTAATAATAATAATAATAATAATAATGGTTCAAAAGGCGTAAGGCCAGTGACTTAACCAAAAACCTAAATGACAGAGTACCAAATGGGCAAGACTAACATGAAATTCCCAGCGAGGCAAATCAAAACAACAATGGCTGCCGACACCGCGGAAGGCTAAGCCGGTCGAAATAAAAAACACAATACTGGGAAGAGTACCACTGCCTGGTACTGCAAAAAGCAGTCAAAACAAACTATGGTACTTAACATTGGTATTGGTGAAGTTGGAGCTTCGGCCATGATGAAAATAATCCACGAAACGTGAAAACACCGAGAACACAAAAATCTAAGACCCAAGCTAGCAAGTCCAAAACAGAGAGATGTCTCAGAGGGCACTCGCGTCGGGCGTCGGTGGAGTGGCTCAAGTGCGGTATCTAGGGCCTCTGTTACGGCCCTTCCCTTTGATGAAGGAATTATCTAAATCCTGTGAATAGTGGCTTTCACACGCCCCTGCTTTATACACGACACCCACAAGGTGCTCGCGCGAGGGTAGTAACCTCTGCATTCCATGCTTTTATCTTTCTCTGGTATATTTGAAGGTTTATATCAGAAAAGTGTAAAGATGGACCCCTTTTCACCTGGTGTCACAGGTCTCTCCCCAGAAATAGATTTTTCCTTTGTCAAAATCCCTTATATATATATATATATATATATGTGTGTGTGTGTGTGTGTGTGTGTACGCACGTACACCACACACACTCACACAAAGATATATATATATATATATATATATATATGATACACACTCAAATAATTACGGACAAGAAAGCTGATTAACGACTTGGTTCAAAATTGGGGATCCGGAGAGATAGTAATTAAGAATACTGAGAGAGAGAGAGAGATGAGAGAGAGAGAGAGAGAGACTACCTAATTGGCAAAGGGATGTACAGTTGCCTTCATTAATTCCGGTACACTGACGTCTCCTTAGCTTCTCGTGAAGTGTACCGGAATTAATGAAGCAACTGTACATCAGAATGATGATGTACTTGCTGTAGGAGAATATATATCCTGAAAAATCATGTAAATAGCTTGTATTAGTACTAACGTCATCCGGTCATTGAACTACAAACCTACTTTTGCCGCAAGCGGATCACGTACTTCCTTTAATTCCGAACGATAAACGTGCGTGGCTCGTACTTGTGACGCACGTTACACGCAAATTACACGCACAAATAATGTGCGGTAGATCATGCCACAGAAAATCCTACGGCACGTAAGTTGCATGTAAGTCACACGCTCGGCTTACTTGCGTCACACGTGCATCCTGTCTGCGACTACAAATTTTCTTGACTGCCGCAGAACATTTTAGTGCAGCGAGTGAAGATTCTGCGGCTGATATACGGCGGGCTACGAGGTCAAAGACTTTAGCGTGCCCCTTGCGTCACACCCACGATTTCACAGAAATCTTGCCCGTAGTAGCTGGTAGTACGGCCAGTTGTGCCCAACGCCTAAAATAATGCAGTATAGATATATGATTCAGATTTTGGTTTATCATATTAAACTATCTTATTGAAATAGATTCCATTGCATACTAGGCTGAATATAAGTGAATATTTGACTCATATATATGATCATTACACGGTTAACTATTTAGATTTTTTTATAACCATACAGGTTTTAAAGGTTCTCTCTCTCTCTCTCTCTCTCTCTCTCTCTCTCTCTCTCTCAGAAACGTAAGAATTTTTTCTGTATTCAAGTGAATCATATATTTGATTAACGAAGTGTTTTAACATCCTTGTAAAAACTAAACCAATATTTAAGAAACCCTATATTTTCTTTTAAACCATAAATATTCGTTTTTCAAAAGCAATCTCACATTTGAACTATAAGATTATTTATATTTTACCTCATTCATTCTTTCCTGAAGAACACTAATAACAACAACAAATGCTGCCATTTCTAGGCCCACTATTGATCAAAGGCCTCAGGCTTGTCTATTTATGTCTGGGCTTTGGCTAGTTTCATCACCACGCTGGTCAATGCGGATTGGTATTGCTGTGAGATTTTTATTTGGATGCTCACAGCAAACCAACCTAGTATGGTAGCCCTAACTGCTTTGCTGATCATGGCGATACATGATGTCTGCAATAAAACAGACTTTTAAATAGAACTTGAGACATTTTATTACGATATCTAAAGTTCTACTTGCAGTTCAGGTGTTAAAACATTATTACAGAATAAAAGCAGTATTTTCCTTAACTTACATCCCAGACATACTTTAAAATGTGTTATGTATAGATTAGTGTATCTGATATCATATATCAAGATACTTGATCAATAGCTAATAGTGGCATATATTCTCATATATAAATCCTAAAGTTCGGAAAAATCTTCCGTTTTCACATAATTATTAACAGTTTAACCACTTATTTCAAGAAAAGCTTTTAATCTGAATAATACTAAATACTAGATATATAATATAAAAACAAATATGTTAACCTATTATTTAATTACCCAGTGCAAAATCAGGCAAGGAAACAATTCTAAGTTCATATATAAGTCTTAATATTATATTGCAGTTAATATAAGCCCATCACTTGCTACCTGAGAAATAAAATTGAATAAAGAATATTTTTTCCACTAAACACTCGGGACTGTGCACTGATATTAGCAAACGATATTTTTCGTAAAGCGTATCAAGAAAATAATATAAGGATTTTCTTTGTAAAACTCAATTTAGGACATACTGATTTTTGCTCTTGGTTTCAATAGGTTCCCTATTTTATTTTACTTATCAAAGAAAGGTTGAATAACATTTTCATTAAAGATTAAAAAATAACACCAAAATTGACGCCCTTCGATGATGGAATAATAATTATCTTTCCAAGAAAGCCCTAATTACTTTTATTCGTAGGTGAAAGTCCTTTCTGTAACAATCACTGATCTGTTTTCATTTGTTGATGTAAAAAAATTTACTACTACGAAACTATTAACCTACTCTTCACTACAGCTTAATTATGTCATGGTACTAGAATAAAGAAAACACACACGCATAAATATATTAGTTCACCAAACTTCCAACTGGGCTCAAAAGGGACTACAAGAGTTGGAAAACACAGGTCTGCATAGGTTAGGACTATGAAGCGTGAAGTAGGAGATGATGAATGGAGAAGTATTGATTTAAAAGCTCAAAATAGAGAAACAAGCAAAATCAAACTAAGGCATTTTGAGTCAATAGGCGTAGAAGGTGATGATTATACACACACACACACACACACACACACATATATATATATATATATATATGTGTGTGTGTGTGTTAGTGTGTGTAAGTATATATGAAAAAATATACGTATATATACAATACATATACATACATATATATATATATATATATATGTGTGTATATATATATATATATATACGTGTGTGTGTGTGGGTGTGTATATATATATATATATACATATATATATATATATATATGTATATATATATATATATATGTGTGTACATATTCATATACAGTATATATATATATATATATGTGTGTGTGTGTATATATATATATATTATATTTATATATATATATATATATATGTATGAATGTATACACACACAAACACATATATATATATATATATACTCGTGTATATATATATATATATATGTATGAATGTATACACACACAAACATATGTATATACACACATATATATATATATATATATATACTCGTGTATATATATATATATATATATTATACATATATATATATATATATATATATAATATATATATATATATATATATATATAATTAAGCCCATTTGCTTTCATATGCTTTGTGAAATTCGTCAGTAAAAACCATTTGCACAGTGAATATGAAAACTTTGATTAATGCTCAATCTTTATTTCCATCAGCTGTACCGTAATAAATTTTCATGAGAACTATATATATATATATATATATATATATATAAACGGATTTTGAGCAAAGCGAAAAATCTATTTTTGGGTGAGATGGCCATGGCGTCCTGATGGAAGTTCCTTAAAGTAGCTTCCTAAGGGATATATGTACTACAGTGATATTCCCAGAGAATTTTACCTTTAGGTATCCAGAGTTCTAGCTCCTGGTGCGAATATCCTTAAAATTTCTCCAAAGGATATCGCATAATATCAGCGGACGCATTCTTGACACGCCTCCATAGCAATCTGCACCCCAAACAGCGTTTAGGCTTCGAGGAGGATGTGGCAAAAGGGAGCCGTCATAAGGCTCTCCCTGCTCTCGTAATACTATTGGGAATACAAGAGTGCCATTCCCTCGACGGCGGACATTCCTTGTAGCATTGAGCGTGGTGTTACAGATACAGTACCACGGGAGGGATACTGTGAAGATCTTTTCTTTTAGAAGAGATGGGTGGGTCCATCAGGACGAGATGGCCATCTCACCCAAAAATTGATTTTTCGCTTCGCTCAAAAATCCGTTTTTTGGGCTCAAGCCATGTCGTCGTGTTGGAAGCATACCAGAGCATTAGTGTATCTGTGGATTTTTAATCAGTGCCTTAACCTTATAGCAACCTTTTCTATGGTCATGGGGACCTCATGAGACAAGGGACGTTACCGTTATTAGTCACCATCACTAATCATAACCAATGTTAGTGCTTCCTGCCTCCTACAGGGAAGAGTCATTCTAGACAGTAGAAAAGGGATCTTGAGGTTAACATACATAGTATGACCAAACATAAGTACACACTGAATATACAAATAGTCTCATAGTTGTATAATTGCTAAAATAACTTCAGTGTCTCTTATATCTATTATTTGATGCATACAAATATATGAGGGATACTTACTTTGGTAAGTTGAAGAACTCTGGCATGTATACATACAATTGTCTGGCGAAGGTGGACGCACTACATTCTAATAGACATTTATTACTAATAAATGACTAAAAGATGTTCAGTTAAACGAATGTACTATGCCAATGGGATTATACCTGTAACAAGTACAGAGACTATATTTCCTTCTTGAAGAAAGAAATGATGAGTGCCACTCTCAGACTGAAGAAAATTATAAAACCAATTCTCTTCATAATTCCTGTACTGGTTACTTCTATCTGCACTGTGTACTTCGTACACCGGCACTAGTGCTATCTGTATAATTCCACACCTGGGATTTTGAACTGAGCCAGTGTTATCATGGTAACACTTAATTAAAAGAAGTCACACCTAAGAAGGGTGACCTCTTCTCCCTTTAATTGACAGTCCCAGTCAATTAGCTGTTCATCGTAGAATCAGACGGCAGGTTAAATATTCTACCTGGCGTCACCACATATTGCTTCAGAACATGGATATGTCTAGCATAGTGTATGTAGAACACTCTGGATGATTCTCATCCGTTACATGTGCGAGGACATGTGAGGTCCCAAACCAAAAACTGTTTACTACAGTAATTAGGGGGCAGGTTTTAATACACTACCTGCCGCCACTACGAAGTATTTCAGTTCATGCACTTGTTTTGCATAGTGTTTGTAAAACACTCTGGATGATTTCCATCCAGTGTGTGAACGAAGGCGCTCAAAGTCCATATACTGAAAGAAGTTCAGTGATGAAGCAATCTTTCTCGGATCATGACCTGCGTTAGTACTATCCAGATCCACTCTACGAATAAAGTAGGTGAGCTTCGCCCTTAGTTGTTTTATGGATAAATTTGATCCAGAAGTTTCTCCTTTAGAGAGCTGTCCTCCCCTGAAGTCTGAAGTTCTACGAAGATAGACCTTTAGACACTCTACAGGACATAGAGAGACATCTTCCTTCAGAGGGCAGATTCTCCAGGGATCCCACCTCTTAGTGGGTAGCTCGTTTTTAGCGAGAAAGGATGGATCAGGAAATAGATTCAGTTCTCCCACTTCCGTGAACTGAATGTGACCCTCATCTCGGGATAGGGCCACTATTTCACTAACTCTAGCCCCGGAGGCGATAGCGAACAGAAAAATAACCTTTTGGGTTAGATCCTTAAGAGAACAATCTTTATTGTTCACAGATGAGGCATAATGCAAGACCTTGTCCAAAGACCAAGAGATGGGCTTTGGTGGCACCGTGGGCTTAAGTCTATTACATGCCTTTGGAATCTTATTAAAGATTTCATCCGCCAGATCCACTTGAAAGGCATATAGGAGAGGCCTAGTCAAGGCTGACTTGCAAATATTTATCGTATTGGCCGCCAGACCTTGGCTATGAAGGTGGACAAAGCAGGACAGACAGAAGTTTATTGAAATTTCTTTCGGTCTTTTTGCTTTGACAAACGCAACCCACTTTTTTCCAGGAAAACTCATATTGTCTTCTAGTTGACTTTGCCTTGTATTCTTCTAAGAATTCTATATTGCCTTTTGAGATCCCAAACCTTTTTCTAACCGATAGAGCGAGAAAATCATGAAATGAAGGGTTTTGGTTCTCTGTGATAAAACGAAGGTAGTTAATTTCTGAGTCTTCGGAAATATACCTAGCGTCAGAGCTAGGACCAGCCTCATCTAGTCTATCAGCCCCACTAGAGGATACTCGTATGGGGCTATATAGCGAGGTAGTTTCTTAAAGACGCTCGTGATGAAGAGGTCGAATTGCAGTTCCAGGACTTGTTCCCAACTGGAAGGGAATATGTCTGCGCCCATGGACCATTCCAACCTTACCGGTTTGTATCGAAATAGAGTATCCACCGTCACATCGTGGATCAGTTGTATATGAACTTCTGGTAGGTGCCGTCCCTTTAAGAGAGGGATGGGTAACTTCACCAAGACTGAATGAGACGTTTGAATGTGACGTCTTATTATCGCTTTAGTGTCCAAGATCAGTCGTAGGGAGCCTGATCTGTGTGGAGGGGTCTTCCCCACCCATGAAAGGACCAGCAGAGTCTTGGGACTTTCGTGCTCTAATTTCTGTTAGAGAAGCGATTAAAGAGGGACCGATCTCAGTCTTTTTTTATTTCTTCAAGCGTTTGATGCGTGTTTTCTCCAAGCTCTTAATGCATCTTTCCGGTGTACCCTTAGCACCAGGTCTGTCACTATAGCAAACTGGGGAAAGTTTAGCGCTTTTTCCTATTGGCGTTTTGGTATTCTGATTGGATACCTCAGTGTCTTGACAGACCTCACGAGCTCCTTTTATATTTCCAAAGGAGAGGAGAGTTGATGTGACTGAAGGCTTCGATGGTTTTTTTAAACATCGAAACCCCTGAGCTGGAGAAAGTGGAGACTTCTAGAAGCCTATCTTACATCCGTGATGTCCCAGGAACCGGGTCATCTCTTTGAATGCACATTGGCCGGACACTTCGGGTGCTGACCACTCCAGCCTCTTGATCAGGTATATTAATACCTGAACTATTTCTAGGCTTGACTTTGACGTGACTAAGTTCGTCAATCCTTTGAAGATACTTAAGACTGTGAGTCCGACACTTATCTTTCCTAGGATGAATGTTACTCTCTGTAACATGAATTCTAGATAGGAGTAAGGGGGGTGGTTGACTGGAAGGTTCCGAAGGACACCTTTCAAGTCTGACAAGACTACGAACACCCCTAATTGGAACAAGGTCCATATGTTCAGAAGGATTAACATTCAGAACTTGCTGTTTTTTATGAACTTGTTGAGTGGCGACAAGTTCAGAATGACTCATTGATATCTTGAGTCCTTCTCGTGAACACAAAACAGCCTTCCCTGGAACTCGATGAGCTATAGTTTTCTTACCACCTGTATGCTCTATAGCTCCCAGGTATACTTCTCCAGGAGGGTTTTGAACTGTAGGAGAAGGTAAGGAAATGATGGTAGGGACATTTCTGTTTCCCATCAATGGCTCATCTTGAATAGGCTTTGGACCAAAGGATCGAAGGTACTGTGATCCTGAGGGAAAGTTCCTCCTAGCCGAAGCGTCTTTATGCTTCGAGTAGTCAGTAGGCTTAGACTTTTGACAATCTGCCTGTAGCACCGTGGTCACTGGAATAGTGGGATGTTGTTGAGCAGCCCGGATATTTCCAGCATTTTCGATCTTCTTTTTAGGTTGGGGACCCACAACCACAGAAGATTTTTTCTTTGAAGGAATGCCCCATTTTTGGAGAAGACTTATGTTCTCCATGGTGGCGTTCTTAATTACTTCCTTAATGACCTCGTTTGGGAAGAGGTTTTTACCAGAGATGTTGGAAGATATTAGCTTCCTTGTTTCATGTTTCACTGTTGCGTCAGCGAACACAAACTCTCTACATGCTCTCCTGGCCTTTTAAAGGCGTAAATATCCATCACCAAGATAGCCATATGCATTTTGGCTATGACCATAAGCATATCTGGGGTACTTTCGTAGGATGAACACAACTTTATGTAAGTTTGTAGAGAAAGGGATGTCGCAAGTCTCTCCTTTGACTCATGTTCATTACACAAGAGCAACTCAGACAATTTAGGGAGACATACCTTGAATTGTCGACTTGCGATGTCCTTGTCTAATTTTCCTACT
>NC_090742.1:113108413-113110913 GCF_036898095.1 Palaemon carinicauda
ATCTGGAGAAAGCATATGATAGAGTTGATAGGGAAGCAATGTGGAATGTGATGAGGTTATATGGAGTTGGTGGAAGGTTGTTGCAAGCAGTGAAAAGTTTCTTCAAAGGTAGTAAAGCATGTGTTAGAATAGGAAATGAAGTGAGCAATTGGTTTCCGGTGAGAGTGGGGCTGAGACAGGGATGTGTGATGTCGCCGTGGTTGTTTAACTTGTATGTTGATGGAGTGGTGAGAGAGGTGAATGCTCGAGTGCTTGGACGAGGATTAAAACTGGTGGGCGAGAATGATCATGAATGGGAGGTAAATCAGTTGTTGTTTGCGGATGATACTGTACTGATAGCAGACACAGAAGAGAAGCTTGACCAACTAGTGACAGAATTTGGAAGGGTGGTGAGAGAAGGAAGTTGAGAGTTAATGTGGGTAAGAGTAAGGTTATGAGATGTACGAGAAGGGAAGGTGGTGCAAGGTTGAATGTCATGTTGAATGGAGAGTTACTTGAGGAGGTGGATCAGTTTAAGTACTTGGGGTCTGTTGTTGCAGCAAATGGTGGAGTGGAAGCAGATGTACGTCAGAGAGTGAATGAAGGTTGCAAAGTGTTGGGGGCAGTTAAGGGAGTAGTAAAAAATAGAGGGTTGGGCATGAATGTAAAGAGAGTTCTATATGAAAAAGTGATTGTACCAACTGTGATGTATGGATCGGAGTTGTGGGGAATGAAAGTGATGGAGAGACAGAAATTGAATGTGTTTGAGATGAAGTGTCTGAGGAGTATGGCTGGTGTATCTCGAGTAGATAGGGTTAGGAACGAAGTGGTGAGGGTGAGAACGGGTGTAAGAAATGAGTTAGCGGCTAGAGTGGATATGAATGTGTTGAGGTGGTTTGGCCATGTTGAGAGAATGGAAAATGCCTGTCTGCTAAAGAAGGTGATGAATGCAAGAGTTGATGGGAGAAGTACAAGAGGAAGGCCAAGGTTTGGGTGGATGGATGGTGTGAAGAAAGCTCTGGGTGATAGGAGGATAGATGTGAGAGAGGCAAGAGAGCGTGCTAGAAATAGGAATGAATGGCGAGCGATTGTGACGCAGTTCCGGTAGGCCCTGCTGCTTCCTCCGGTGCCTTAGATGACCGCGGAGGTAGCTGCAGTAGGGGACTCAGCAGTATGAAGCTTCATCTGTGGTGGAAATGTGGGAGGTTGGGCTGTGGCACCCTAGCAGTACCAGCTGAACTCGGCTGAGTCCCTGGTTAGGCTGGAGGAACGTAGAGAGTAGAGGTCCTCCTTTTTTGTTTGTTTCTTGGTGATGTCGGTGAAGTGCCTTTGGGATATGTATGATGTGATATATATATATATATATATATATATATATATCCCTTACTCACTAAATCCCGTCCGGAATTCTCCGGGTTGGGTCCTGCATCTGATGTCGCGCCATTCTCTCCAGAGACTCCTATCCAATGCCATCTGTGCCAGCTGCTGAAATGTCTCGCCTCTATTTGCTTTCTTGAAGGTTTTCACCCATGAATCTCTTGGTCTTCCTCTCGGTCTATTTCCGGCAACTCGACCATGAAACACTATCTTTGGCCATTTGTCCTGTTCCATCTTCTGTACATGCCCAAACCATCTCCTCTGAATGTCTTCCACTCTAATCAGAATTGTGTCTTCAACACCAGCCATTTCTCTCACTCTCTCGTTCGTAATTCTGTCCTCCCATCTTACACCGCATATTCTTCTTAGACATTTCATTCCAAAGGCTAATAACTTTTTCACTTTTCTCTTCTTTAGTATCCAGCATTCAGCACCGTATATCACAGTGGGGATTACTATTGCTCCTAATAGTCTAATTTTCAACTTAATGGATATATTTCAATCTTTCCAGATTCTTCTTATCCTTCCAAATGCTTTCTGGCCACTTGATATTCGGTCTTGAAATGCTCTTTCCATCTTTCCGTCTGCTGTGAAAAACACTCCCAAATATTTAAACTCATTGACTTGTTCCACTTCTCCCTCTGATAGCTGTATTTCTAAGGCCTCTCTCTGTGGTCCAATTTTCATACTTTTGGTTTTCTCTCTATTTATCACTGATTCATACCTACTGCAATGCTCCTCCACCATTCTCAACACTCTTTGAAGTTCCTCCTTCGTTTCTGCTAAAAGCACTATGTCATCTGCATATCTTATGTTAGATATTTTTGTCCCTCCTATATCTATGCCACCCTCATAATCTCCAAGTGCCATTCTCATTACCTATTTCAAGTATAGGTTGAAGAGGTGTGGTGATAGTGGGAAACCCTGTGTAACCCCACCAGTGGTTATGAAATCTTTTGTCAAAGACTTTCCTTTTCTTACTCTAGCCGATGTCCTTCCATACAATCTTTTGATGGTTTCCAGTATTTTTTATTCTAATCCCCATTCCTTCAAAATCCTAATCAATCCTTCCCTCCATATAGAGTCAAACGCTTGCCGGGAGTCAATAAATACACAATACAGATCTTTTTCTTTCTCCCAGAAT
>NC_090742.1:113115913-113123413 GCF_036898095.1 Palaemon carinicauda
TTCCATTGCTATTAAAAGAAATGTATTGTTTTTTTCTCTCTCTCTTTTGCAGAGTTCCATCCTAGCTCATATAGATTAAGATGTGATAAATCAGTTAACAAAGGTTTTTTTTTTCTTTAATAACTTCAAAACTTTCAAGCTTTTGGTAAGACGAGTTCATCCTCGCAAAGGAGTTGTATCATTAATTGTTTTCTGTTTAACAAGGTTGCTCCCTAGAAGATATAGATTAAGACCGGATGAATTATTGCACAAAAAAAATATTTTTTCATGATAAAAAAGATACTCAAAACTTTCGACTTTTTAGTAGGGTGCTACTTCTGATCAAAGTTTCGAGTTCATCCACAAGCGAATTTCAGTTTGCCAACTTTTAAGCATGAGATTTTCTCGCTCAACGTTTAGGATTATATTGATTACTGATGATAATGTTATGCCTACTACTACTACTACTACTACTACTACTACTACTACTACTACTACTACTACTACTACTACTACTACTGGAAATAATAATAATAGTAATGATAATAAAAATAATAATAATATGTTATTTATTATGGTTATTTTTGTAGTTATTATTATTACAGTATAATCATTACTGTAACTACTATTAGTAATAGTGTCAGTAGTAATATTAATGATATAGAAGAAGTAAAAGTATTGTTTTTTCACTGGTAAGATAATAGTAACAATAATTTGAAGGTACTTCCCAAACTCTGATAAACAATGACTTGAAAAAAATCCTGTATACTGCGACAATGTTGGATACACATAACTGCGTGAAAGATCTCACTGATGAACGATGTATTTGTTCTGTCCTAAAGCAAACAAAACCTCTCAGGAAGGTTCGGATTCTAGTTAGTCATTGTTTACACAGACAACATGGAAGGTTCAGCTTTGTAACAGATCTTGTTCATTGATCTTCAGACTGTCATTTATTTCTGGTGTTTACATTTTCGATTCTGGACCCCTTAGGTTTATAGCATCCTGTTCTTCAAAATAGGGTTTGTAGCTTAGCTAGTAATGATAATAATGTTGGTTATGGTAATTGAATCTGCATTATAAGAGGAATTTAGCTGTGAATCCAGATCACCTCTAAGGGATTGAATCATCATCCTCTTCTCCTACGAGGTTAAAAGGCGTAGGACCTACGCCTTTTAACGCAAAGGGCCTCTGTTAGATTTCGCCAGTTGTCTCCATCTTGACCTTTTAAATCAATACTTCTCCATTCATCATTTACTTAACGATGCATAGTCACCAGCCACGTAGACTTGGGTTTCCCAACTCTTCTAAGGCCTTGTGGAGCCCAGTTGAAAGTTTGGTAAACTATTCTCTCTTGGGGAGTGCAAAGAGCATGCCCAAACCATCTGCCCCTAACCATGATCTCATCCATATATGACACTCGAGTAATATATCTTATAGTTCCATTTCTATAATTTCTGAAGGAATTGTATATGCGAGTTAAATTGTATTTCAAGTATTGAAGAACAAGTAAAGGGTTTCATGTTGGTTAGGAAGGAAGGTTAGAAATAGTATTAGTTTGTTTCAAAAGTAGATCATTTTGTTACTCTAGTATCTAAAACTAGTGATTGTTCAGAATTAAAATGCATATGTAGTGCAAATCTGGAGGTAATAAATGTTATAGGACTGCTAGTTATATCGCATAGTCTCCTGATCAAGTCTAAAAAATACTTCCTACTTTCTTAACCAGAAATAGGGTTACTTGGCCGTTCCAATTTTCATGATACGGATCGGAAATAAGTCTGGGTTTGCTGTCATCTCTCCTTGATATTACAAATCTAAGAGATTTACATAAACATTTTGGCAGACAATTATAGTTATATTCGGCCAGTAAGTATTATTTTCAATCCCTCACAGAAGGTAATAGTGAAAACTAGAGTAATCTTGGAGCGATAGTTGACACGTAAATTTTCCTATCACATTTCTTATGAGGTACCTCTTTAACGTTCTATTTTTTTCTTCCATGCGCAGAATGCTCTAATCGTTGAACATCTCTTCATGGATACTTCCTCAAAAAGTAAAATGTAATGTGCATCCGTGCACGTTGCATGTATGAAACTATCTATGACTGGGATAATTCCCTACGCCGAATCCAGATCCATCCTTATCTATATTTGCCTCTTATTAAACTTGCAGTATAAAAGAGTTTTGTTTGATTTTCGTAATGATTCCTAACTTTCTTGGAAGACGAACCTTTGAACCTTTGGTCTCTCGACCATATATTACATTTGCGTTGGATTTACATAATTAATCTTAATCAAATCAGTCTGATGTCGTTACCTGCCATCACCAATTTTACATATCTATGAAAATAGAAATTCAATTGGACAGCTAAATCATTTTATATATTCAATACATAAGGATGAACATGTGCCTTCGACCCATCATGTTGGAATTTGGGTAATGTTTAGACAATGGATTAACTGTGGTTGTAATCATTGCTTTTAATTGTCTATATTGCGAATCAAACTAAAAAAAAAAAAAAAAATCTGAAGTTTAATTACGGGTAGCTTTTTCCAAGTCACTGAACGCCAAAATGACCAAATAATTACCATTCATTGCTATTCCAACAGAGCCACTTTTAGAAACCTAACTATTAGGAGACTGAAAGTAACTCGGTTGAAAATGTTTGCTGTCATACTTTCAGGGGTGGAATATACCAAATCAAACCAATGATCTGTGGTACTGCTTGTCAACAGATACGAATCACAGGAAAGAGGATTCATTTACTATAAAACAGCTTATTTTGAAAATGTGTTCCGCTAAGGTTTTTTATGGACATAGATATATATTTTATGTCCTTTTAAGTTTGCGTTAGAAAATTATTATTTGGTTGTCTTATGACAATGACAATTATAACAAGCATGAAAATCTTATGGTGTGGACTAGTCAGTGGCATTTCCTTCATCTCTCATGATTAAAGTCATCATCGTTATCTCCTCTCACACCTATTAATACAAAGGGCCTCAGTTAGATTTCGCCAGTCGTCTCTATCTTGAGCCTTTAAATCAATACTACTCAATTCATCATTCCCTACTTCACGCTTCATAGTTCTCAACCATGTAGGCCTGGGTCTTCCAACTCTTCTAGTTCCTTGTGGAGCCCAGTGGAAATAGTATGACATCTATATTGGCAATATGAAAAATAGTCTGACCAAAGGAAAACAAAATAGACCAATATCTTCTACATCAAAAGTCACAAAGAAAAGAACCATCAATGATCTGTACTTTAAAGTAAGTGTTTTATTCTTTAGGTTTTACTAAATAAAGGTATAAAAACAAATTTTCCAAGAGCGTAATATTTCTGGTGTTCCTGGCTTAATTTATTATATTCTCCACGAATTATACTTTCGGTGATCATTAAGCTTGAATTATGGATTTAAAAGTGTTTGGGAAAATTTGGAAATTTATTTCTTGTTGAAAATTTTTTTTTATAAAAGATCAATATCAAGATCTAGATCAAGAGAGAGAGAGAGAGAGAGAGAGAGAGAGAGAGAGAGAGAGAGAGAGAGAAAGAGAGAGAGAGAGATGAAAAAGATTCCAAAAGTGACTCCAAAACTTCAGTAGAATCTATGGAACTTCATAGAACATCAACATGGCATATGCTAATAGTCTAAAGCACAGAAATACAATACTAGTAAATAAAAGAAAATAGTTATCACGTTTCTTCGTTACATGCAATAGTCTAA
The DNA here is from genome assembly GCF_036898095.1 of Palaemon carinicauda. Classification (NCBI taxonomy): domain Eukaryota; kingdom Metazoa; phylum Arthropoda; class Malacostraca; order Decapoda; family Palaemonidae; genus Palaemon; species Palaemon carinicauda. Next base: position 113,119,620 of record NC_090742.1, read on the forward strand.
TATAGTTTTTACGAGATTGTTAATTGTTTCGAATAGTAAGGAAATATTGAATTAACGGCGTTTGATAGGTTCTAGGGCTAGGCGCTCGAATAACTCAATTGACACTTCGTAATATTGACTATTTTTTTTTCTTGTCTAATTAATTTCATGCCGGATGGATACTAAGAAAAACGTGAAGAAAATGTATTTAGCACCGCAAGTAGTCTAGTTTAATCGTATTTCAAAACAAAAATTAGTGATTCATCAACCCATAAGATAAAAAATAGTTATTCATTGTAAAAAGAATGAATGAAAACTAAATATATAACCAGAGTTTTCTTGTATAATGCTAAACTCGTCAGCTCGGAAAGCTACTAGAAAAAATATTTCAAGAAAAAATGTCGTCCAGAATTTAAATATTTGGAAAAAAATTATTTGAAAGTTTCTTCATTTGAAAAATGTATACATTTTTACAATTCTGGCCAATCCTTTGATAATCAAAGAAACAATATTCTACCACCAAAAAATAGAGAATTCAATAATGATCACAATAAATTACTCTTCCACCTTCTTGGTAAGAATTCTTATTTCCTCGAAGCGATCTTTTGTTTCTGGAATCCTCTACACTTTTGACTAATGTTTAGTGTTTGAAGGTGAAAGATATTCTGTTGTTACTTAAATAGCCTATTCTCCACCGCTAGCTTTTCATGTTTCTTATAATACCTTCATTACTATAACAACTTCATTTACGTATGCGCTTGTCTATTCAATTAGGTGTTTTTTTTTTTTTTTTTTTTTTTTGGTTATTCTATCTATTAGCTTTTTTCATACACTCATCTCATATTGATTCAATAAGTATGTTTCCGTGTGATATTGTTTAACTATTAAAACCACATAGAACATAGTTTTCTGACGCATATTTGCTAATGTATATATTCCGTATAAATGTGAACAAAATGGTAAAATTACAATTTCTGTCAATCTCGGAAATCCCGTATAAATTTTTTTTTTCTTCCTCAAATATTCGTGTTTCGTCGAACTTGATCTTTCTTTCTGCCGCAAATAACCATATTTAGGGATAAAACTCCCCCTTAATAACTACAATACTGGGGGTTCTCCAAAGGGAAATCGGGGTCCTTGGGTAGGATAATACAGAAAGCAAGTAATATAGGAGAAGCTGTTTAACCTAAATACACCCACCTAAACCTAGGATAAAACGTATAAAATAAGATTAGCTGTCTAACCTAAACACACCCACCTAACCTAACGTAGGGGTTGGGCCTACTTTCTTAGCCCGCTGCCCACTTACCTCACTTCAGAGGGTGGAAAACTCCTCTACAAAACAAAATATGTCTTTTGGTTGGCCACTTCATTTACCTTAAATAGAATCAGAAATTGCAGACGTGGAAGGTTGGAGATCAATCTCCTTATTGGTCTAAGTGAACGGGAACACGCTGTGACTAAAAATTGACGGAGTAGCTTGGGACAATTAACACTATTCACTACTTCTGGAGTTATTATAATGTCCATTAAAACGTTTAATATCCCAAAAACAGGCGAAGCAGCAACCACTGCACGTCTCAGCAACGGATTCCATGACAGTCAACTGACACCACTTCTTTTAGAGGGACGGATGGATTCCAAAATCGCAGTTAATTGGATAATCTAGAAACAAAGCAACCAAGCATGTTTCAGCATCTTTACCGTACCCAAAATGCGTAACCAAAAACAAAGGACGATCGAGCATTTTTACCCTCAATGCACTGCCAAAAATCGATTTATTAGCGTGCTACTGAACAGTGAAGAAAAAATATCCAAGTTAACCTTTTTTGGGGAATAAAGAATAGGTATCAAACAGTTATAGAGTACATTCAAAAGAAAATGGCAGAGGTAAACAAAATATATGTAAGCAAGAGAAATGCTAACAACGTATCAGTGGTGAAATCCAGTCTTTCATGAAGTGTTCGTAAGAAAGTACATAATTTTGGGAAATATTGCGTTCATGGTAACATAATACATTCCCTTTGCATTTGTATTAGCTATTCATAGCTCTTCTTATCTATAAATATTTCTGTATATACTTTTATATCTATTCATGAAACATTTAATTTCACTATTTAGATATTTCGTTCATAACTTGAAAACCCAAAGGGGAATGAAATTATTGTAATCATGCAGGAAGACGAACCCACCATGACCTATCAACCTTGACAAAAATATATCCTTTTTAGGATTCATGAATCTTCATGAAATGTCATGAAGTACTGAAACAGATAGTACGACTAAACATGCTTTAAACAAATGATATTTTTTTCGAATATTTTATGAGTAAATTTGGACATTTCATTATTTTCGGACGTGTATAGGCACTAGGAGTCTTTATGAAAATGTCGAAGAAAAAGATCTTACTGATTACAATAATTATAGAGGCATAACACTTACGTCACTTATCATGAAACTATATAGTATGATCATTTTAAAGAGGACTAGAGAGAAAGATTCGTGAAAGCAGAATTTCGAAAAGGTAAAAGTTATACTGACCAAATTTTAATTTTGACGTGTTGTAGAGCAATGTGTAGAATATAGAAATCTACTTTTTATGGCATATGTGGACTATGAAAAATCCTTTGATAGTGTGCACCACCCAATTTTGTGGATAGTTCTACGATATTATGGTGTTTCTCTTAAATATGTCGATTTGATTAAGTCTCTTCGTGGGCATAGCAAGTGCAAAGTTAATGTTAGTGGAGTCCTATCAAATGAATTTCCAGTGAACAGTGGAATACTCCAAGGGAATGTGTTGTCAACTATCTTGTTTATGAGCCTCATGGATTTTGTAATACATAGAACGCTTGGGGATGGTGGAGATGGATTGGACTGCATTAGTAACAGGGAATTGGCTGACCTAACATATATTGATGACGCTGTCCTTATTGACAGAACACCACCGGTCTTGGAAAGCTTGCTTAACAGAATACATGAAATATCACATGAGGTTTGGGTCCATATGAAAAGAAGAACGACAGAGATAATGGAAACAGAATATGCAATTGAAGATGAAATATCATTAGAAGAAGAAAGGATTAATGAGGTGGAATCATTCAAATATTTAGGAACTATGATCTTTAATACAGGATCTTTAGAATTTGAGTTTATTGAAAGATTGAACACAGCAAATCAGACAATGGGTAGGTTACGTGAAATAAGCAAATCAAATCGCCTATAATTTACACACAAAAAATCAGGCAATGTATCAGTTTAGTGAGATCGGTGTTACTTTATGGACATGAGTCGTGGTATGACAATGAAACAATATTCTACGGATTTTGTAGAATTGAGAACAAAGCCCTCAGAGTAATATTGTAAGTTAAAAGGCAGGATAGGATTCGAAATGAAACTAAAAGAGAGATTACTCGAGTGCCATATGTGGATGAGATCCTGGTGAGGAGTAGATGGAATTGGTTTGGACATGTTCTTCGCACTTCCCAAGAGAGATTATTTTACCAAACTTTTAACTGGGCTCCAAAAGATACTGGAAGATTTGGAAGACCTAGACCTATATGGCTTAGGACTATGAATCGTAAAGTAGGAGATGATGAATGGAGAAGCAATGAATTAAAAGCTTAAGATAGATACGACCGCGTCAATAGGCGTAGGAGGAGATGGTGATGATGAAGATGATGTACAGAATAGTTATGGTTGGAATGAAAAATCAAAAGGGGGAAAATTTTTCTCCCGAATGATATGTTCTTTATATTACTATATGTAATTTTGGGTTTACAATTGTATTCGACTGTTTATCGCTTATAACCTAT
>NC_090742.1:113125913-113135913 GCF_036898095.1 Palaemon carinicauda
AACGCTGGAAGAGGTCTAAAAAGACCGATAGCGGTCCTTCCTTAATCGCTTCCCTAACAAAGGCCAAAGCCCGAAAATCCCAAGACCATGTTGGTCCTATCATGAGTAGGGAAACTCTCTCCAAGCAGATCAGATTGTCTATGGCTGATCTGGGACTTTGAAGCGATAACGAGACGCTGCAATCGACAATGCTAAGGAACGTCTCATACAGTCTAGGTGTAGTTAACCATCCCTTACCTAAAGGAATGGCACCTGTCAGCAGTTCACATACAACCGATCCGCAATGTGACAGTGGATGCTCTATTCAGGCACCGGCCAATAGAGTTAGAATGGTCCACGGACGCAGACCTATTCTCTCCCAGATGGGAACAAGTCCCCGAACTGCAATCCGACCTCTTCATTACGAGCGCCGTCAAGGAACTACCTTGATATGTAGCCCCATACGAGGATCTTCTAATTCAAATGAAAGACATCATGTCTCTGAAATGGAAGGGATAAACTTAGGATTTCCAGTTCATCCCGTCCACTCACCTGCTGAGACACCTCAACATGCTGAGATCCTTCCAGGTGGCAGTAGCTCTATTGGCTCCCAGTTAGCCCAAGAGCAATCTATCCTCTTGGAGGAAGGAACAGAGGCTGAGGCTGTCCTTAGTTCTGAACCCTGGACAACTCCTGAAGGTTCAGAGATTAATTGCCTTCGATTTATTACAGAGAACCCAAACCCTTCATTGCATGATTTTCTTGCCCTAGCAGTTAAGAAAATATTTGCGATCTCAAAAGACAATATAGAATTCTTAGAAGAATACAAGTGTAAGTCAACTAGAAGACAATATGAGTCGTCATGGAAAGAGTGGGTTGCTTTAGTAAAAGAAAAGGACTGAGAGAGATTTCAGTGAACTTCTGCATATCCTTCTTTACCCATCTTCATAACCATGGTTTAGCGGCCAACACGATAACTACGTGCAAGTCAGCCTTGACTAGACCTCTTCTATATGCCTTTCAAGTGGACTTGGCGAATGAGATCTTTAATAAGATCCCGAAGGCATGTTCGAGGCTTAGGCCTGCTGCACCACCAAAGTCCATCTCTTGGTCCTTGGACAAGGTCCTACATTATGCCTTATCCTTGAACAATGAAGATTGTTCGCTTAAAGATCTAACCCAAAAGGTTATTTTTCTGTTCGCTATAGCCTCAGGGGCTAGAGTTAGTGAAATAGTGGCTCTTTCTAGGGATGAGGGCCACATTCAGTTCGCAGACACAGGAGAACTGAATCTCTTCCCTGATCCATCTTTTCTCGCTAAGAATGAGCTACCCACTAAAAGGTGGGGTCCCAGGAGATTCTGCCCTCTGAAGGAAGATGTCTCTCTATGTCCGGTACAGTGGCTAAGGTCTCTCTTCGTAGAACTTCAGACTTCAGGGGAAGACAGCTCTTTAAAGGAGAAACCTCTGGATCAAACTTATCCCTAAAACAACTGAGGGCGAAGCTCACCTAATTTATTCGTAGAGCGGATCCTGACAGTACTCCTGCAGGTCATGATCCGAGAAAGATTGCTTCATCACTGAATTTCTTTCAGTATATGGACTTTGAACGTCTTCGTTCGTACACTTGATGGAAATCATCCAGAGTGTTTTACAAACACTATGCGAAACAGGTATATGAACTGAAACACTACGCAGTGGCGGCAGGTATTGTATTAAAACCTGCCCCCTAATTAATGTTATAAACAGTCAATGTTTTGGAACTTCAATTGTCCTCGCACATATACTGGGTGAGAGTCATCCAGAGTGTTCTACAAACACGATACTAAGCAAGACCATGATCTGAGGCAGTATGTTGTGACGTTGGGTAGAATATTTAACCCGTCGTCTGATTCTACGATGAACAGCTAATTGACTGGGACTGTCAATTAAAGGGAGAAGGGGTCGTCCCTCTAAGACTGTGACCTCCTTTGATTAAGTGTTACCATGGTGACACTAGCTCTGTTCAAAATCCCAGATGTGCAATTATACAGATAGCACTAGTGCCGGTGTACGCAGTACACAGTGCCGATAAAAGTAACCAGTAGAGGAATTATGAAGAGAATTTGTTTTTAAAATTTTCTTCAATCTGAGAGTGGCACTCATCATTTCTTTCTTCCTAAGAAAGAAAGATAATCACTGTACAGGTTACATGTATAGTTCTGTTATCATGCTACATTCGTTTTAATTACTAATTTACTTAGTCATTTATTGTATACAAATGTCTATTAGAATGTAATTGCGTCCTAACTCGCCCGACAATTGCATGTTGATCTAACTTTTCGATCAATTTTCAAGGATTTTATTATGCATTCTCCAACTTCTTTCGCCTTCGGAAAGTTGGGTATTGGGTCTTTACAATGAATAATTTTAGCTCCCTTCTCACAGTGAAATTGGAGTAATTTATTATGTTTAGAGCTAGCCTGTACCGGAGGCGGTATGAGCACTCTCGTTCATTAGGCATGTTATTTAGTTAATAGAACGATTTCCCGGTTTTTAAATAGCTTCTTATATCATTAATTAATTATTTTATTATGTTAGTTATTTAGACAAAATATTCTTGTAAAGATATTTACATTCTGCATATTTCTCCTTTCCATGTTGATCATATAGTTAGAGTCTCGGAGAGCGAGGTAACCGAGATCTCGTCTCACCTAGGTAACCTAACCTAGGCGTGTTATTATATGTTTAGACATTCCCCGGTTACCCTTGTGTATAGTGATTTCAATTATGCAGAGATGGGTATCTCTTTAAATTGGCTGAAACTTTACCTCTCAAAAAAGGGAGATTTAAGGGTAATCCCTCTTCCCTCTGAGTGTAGCCTCAGGCTACAACCTTAGCGGGTTGGCCTCAAATTTTTAATTCAGGCATGACTTTCCTACGGTTTTTCTGCCCTTCCCCTGTAACCGCAGACGCAGGTTTTTGGGGTTTTGGCCAGAATCTTAGAGTATTTAGTCAGTGGTCGGTAGCAACCTGGTAAGATAAATAGAATTCTTTTGCTACGTTAGGCTACCGACATAGAAGGCTAGACCTCCCTAGGCCACTCCAAAAGGGTCTGTACAATATGACCCTTCTCCCTGAGACCTAGCAGACTAGTCCTGTGTTAGTGGACCCTAGGCTGAGGAATAAAATTCTTCTAATGCTTAGGGGACACTTGCACTACAACCCCGTTTCCTTACCATTAGAGGTGGTGGCGAGGGTGCTATCAACCTCTTAATCGTATTATTCTAACCCTTGGGTAAGGAATAGAATTCTTTAGCCACATGGGATAGTTTTAATACAGGAACGGAGTTGGTTAGGTAGGGTAGGTTAGGCTACGGCCGGCTCCTGCTGTACCTTTCACAGGACCCTCTTTTCCCTTCCCTTCTATACCTTTGTGTTGGCGAATCCCGGCAAACTTACTGTTGCCAGTGGGTTGCCGGGATCGACCAGACTCCCCCTCTTACAGTTGACAGCTGCCGGCCAGCAGTCATGACAGCTGTCGGCAGGCAGTCTTAATGAAAAACTGCCCTAAAAAGGCAAATTGCATCAACTCCAAAAATGCGATTTTTGAGATTTTTATATCAATGGAATCAGCAAAAAGAGGCCAATCTTATTCTGAAGGTATATTAAGCCTACCTTGCCCGTAAAGAGAGTTTTAAACAGGCAAAATGCATCAACTCCACTGGTTTTCTACATTATTTGAAGGCAAAATACATCACAACCATTCTTTTGCGCCCGAATGCATCAACTCCATAATGTTATGGACATGATGCATTTTGCCTGAAAAGGAATGATGCACATCATGGAGAATTATAGTGCATTACACTATGGACATAATGCGCAATAGGATTTCATTATAAGACAACTTTCAGCATGGATAATTATCAATTTTGCAACTTCATCAAAAAACTGTTGAACTATCAAGTGAACTCCTTAAGACTCCCCTGGATAATTGTCTAGGGGGATTTATCTTCAGTGAAGAAGGAAAACATTTTGGAGAAGTTTGTGTGCAAAATGCCTAAAACCAGAAGAGGATTCTGGATAAATATGCACGAAAACTCTAGGAGCGAAGATTTGCTGAAAAGTCATATATGTTGATCTGAAATAAAATGAGACTGTTTTTCTTTGAGATCCAAAATTAGAGGTTAATTTTCAAGTTAATTTCCAGAAAAGTAAGGTGTCATAATTATTTTCTTATTACTAATACTGTAATCATTTTGAGTTATATTTCTTTGAGTTTTTGAAAAGGATATTTTTTAGGAATAATCTAAGAATGCCAAGTCAGACTGTAGCATTCTAGTAAAAACTAAATTTTGATTAATTTTCTATAAAATGTATTGTGCAAAACTGAAGTTTATTAGTTTTATTTCAAAGTTATTCTATTTTCTCTTCTCTTGCCTCTCATTGAAAAAGATATGAATTTTTGTTAAAAAAATAATAAATATTCTTTACCAGAATCAAATATTTTTGTTTTAATAACCCAGAGCCTTACTTTTAAATGCCATATATTAAAATTCATCACTAAAACATGAGAAAAATACACATCACGTAATTATCTAATAACATAGTAGCCAAGGTTTTCAGAGCAAAACGCATCATGTCCACACTAGGACAAAGTGAGTCTGCTTTGGACAGCGAATTTGGGTATTAGTTAAAACATTTTGTGAAATTTAATGCAATAAAATACTCCTACTATGGTTAACCCATATGTTGACCAAATTAAAATATGCAGATAAAATTAGCAAAAGAATTATGATGAATCAAACCTTTATCTTTGATTTTTTCAAAACTAAGACTTTGGAGTTGATGCGTTTTGCCTTTTCAGGGCAGTGTTGGCCGGCAATGATGACAGCTGTGAGCTGCCGGCCATTTTAGTTGCCGGCTGGTCGGCAGTCAAGGCTACTGCCGGCCGGCAGTTATGGCTGCTGCCGGCCGGTATTCATGGTGACTGCTGGCAGGCAACCAGGGCAGCTGTTGGCCATGTTGGCTGTGAGTGGGAAGTCCCTTCTATTTACAAAGGTTCTTCAGTTCTCTCTTGAACTGCTAGCAACAGTGGCTGCTGCCTACCAGGCCAGCACAGAATGGTGCTTATTCAACTGGCAGCACGCCGACTGTACTGATACTGCCGGCGGGCCCAAGGTTTTGACAGATCCTTGCCGGCGACAGTACTGTAGTTGGAGGGAAGCTTGAAATTTATATTTTCCCCTTCCATTTGCACCTTCTTTCTGGAGAAGGTAGTAAAAGTAGACTTTTACATCCCTTTTACTTTATATATATATATATATATATATATATATATATATATATATATATATATATATATATATACATATATATATATATATATATATATATATATATATATATATATATATATATATATATATATATATATATATATATATATATATATATGTATATATATATATATGCAGTATTAGGTAGCCTGTTCTCCATGCTATCTCTCTTTCTTTTAGCTAGCAAGGTAGATGTGCTAGCATTAGCTAGCATTAGCTAGCTATGCCGACGACATGCTGGCTGAACAACGGTATATGTTTATACAGGTAGTTAGTGTTTTTGCAGTATAGGATATACTGCAAATAGAAAGCTTCTGTATATTTTAAACTAGTAGTGTTTTCCAATATATTTGAAAATCCTACCCAAATATTTGTGGAACCCAATCTCATATTGAAAGAATTTAATTCTTCAATATTCTGATTAGAAATCAGTCTTCAGATTACCCTGCAATATTAAAATTTTAAGGACTGGAGGTTACACTCCCAACCCTTAAAGGGCAGAGCCCTTATCCTTGAGTCTCCATGATTAGGAAACTCTATGTTTTAATTTTGTAAGGGGGGTCACAGCAAATAAGTTTGGTGGGATATATACAAATATATGTCTTTCCCTTTCCCCAGTCCAGTTGGCATCATGCCAGCTGGACCGTACAGTCAGTTGCTTGCCAGAAAGGCAGCACATTAGCTGGATCACACTATATATAATTATACAGTAGCCAGTATATTGCAATTTAGTGCATACTGCAAATAGAAAACTACAGTATGATTATACAGTAACTATTTCTAGCATATCTTGGGTACCCTCATGAGAGCTTATGCTGCAGCCGCTCTTACATTGAAGGAATAGTGTTTCTTCGTTAAGCTGATTGAGAAATCAGTCTTCCGTACCCCACAGTATTTAGTATGAAAGGTACAGTGAAGTATACACTTTCCTATCCCTAGGGGTTAGAAAACCCTCTTTTTCAGTTGTAATTCCTTCGAAAAGGAAATTCCTAACATTTAATACTGAGGGGAGGTACCAGCATTTGCTTGCAAGGGATACAGAAGTATGTGTCTACTACTATCCCTTTATAGCTTGCTATCCTAAGCTATTCGGTTAAGGCACTGATGAGAGTCCACATATACATTGATGCTCTGGTATACTTCCATCAGGACGACATGGCTTGAGTCCAAAAAACGGATTTTGAGCAAAGCGAAAAATCTATTTTTGGGTGAGATCACCATGTCGTCCTGATGGACCTACCCTTCTTTCTTAAAAGAAAAGATCTTCACAGTTCCCTCCCTGAGGCACTGTATCTGTAGCACCATGCTCAATGCTACAAGGAATGTCCGCCATCTTGAGAATGGCACTGCTGTGGTGGTCAATAGTAATTTAGTACGGGAACGGGGGTAACCTTGTTACGGCCCCCCTTCTATTCTTTTGCCACGTCCCCCTCGAAGCGTAAAGGCTATTAGGGGTGCAGATTGCTATGTGGCGTGTCAAGTATACGTCCTCTGATATTATGCGATATCCATGAGAAAAATTTTAAGGATATTCGCTCCAGGAGTTAGAATTCTGGAACTTGAAGGTTGAATTCTCTGGGAATATCATTGTAGTATAACATATATCCCTTAGAAAGCTACTTTAGGAACTTCCATCTGGACGACATGGCGATCTCACCCAAAAATAGATTTTCGCTTTGCTCAAAATCCGTTTTATATATATATATATATATATGTACATATATATATATATATATATATATGTACATATATATATATATATATATATATATATAAATATACAGTATATAGGTTTTAATATTCCCCTTTAACAATTAGAATTATATTTTTACTCCTTTAATATCCACTCTTCAATAACAACATAAAGTTTTAAATTTAATTTAGTGATGTTAAGAACGAATAAGAATTTTATTTTCAGCATCTGATGTTAAGCAGATTACCATTGGTTTGGCAGCTTTTCAGATATCAATTACAAAATTTAAATTGCCTCCAATATTAAGGTCTTTTTTTTTTCCTAGAATGTGGGTCTGTTTTGAAATCCTTTACAATTAATCTTCTATTTAGATTTTAAAATATTTTTCAGGAAATGAAAGCATGGATTCTATAACCAGTTTTCTATCTGAATTTTAGTGTTTATTTTATAAACTTTATATATCTTACTAACCTATGGCATTAATTTATTATTACTTGTACCTCAGTTTTGGGTTATTTTTTAGAAAAACAATTGAAGCATAATCAAAATTCATTGTAAACCGTTTGAGCTGAAGATCCTTGATAACCAAGGGTGTTTCTTAATAATACACCAGTCCCTACCTTTACAGTTTTTGGGCAGCTCACTGTAGCCTATTTGAAAGAACCTCATTTTTTTGCATAAGTTAGTAACAAGGTTCTTACCTAACGAAACGGTCAAGCAGAAATCATAGGTTTTATTGAGTAAATTGGACGAAATTTCTGGTAAAATGATTTTGAACTCCCAACAGCTCAGATAAAGTGGTTCTAATTATTCTTAATCTATCACATTAACTTGACGTTCTGTGTGTTACGAACGTCCGCTCTTTGTACACCTTCTGCGATGCCAGATTTTTTTTTTTTGAAAAAAATATATATTTGCCAATAACAACTGATTCCCACATAAACATGTAGCAAAATATTACATATGTTCATAAATCTGAATGAAGATACAGGTCATATGATAGATATATTGAAACCATAATTCACTCTATATATTCTTATTATCATGATATCAAATAACTGCCTTTGACGACTACAGTTTGCTTGAAGTAGCCTTCTCATTATATAGAGTAGTAGCTTTCATATTTTTTTTATAGTTTTGCTTTTATTTCTTGTTCAGGCTTACAGCAATGATGGGGAAAATATATTATTTATAAAACTATATTGTGGGGTAAGTAATATATATGTATATATATATATATATATATATATGTATATATATGTGTATATATATATATATATATATATACATACATATGTATATATATATGTATATATATATATATATATATATGTATATATATATATATATATATATACATATATATATGGATGTATGTATATACCGTATATATATATATATATATATATACATATATATATATATATATAAATTATGTATATATATAAATATATATATATATATATATATGTGTGTGTGTGTGTGTGTGTGTGTATGTATGTATGTATTTATGTATAGTGCATTTTTTAAGCTGTTAGATTGTTCATCCATTCTAAAGTTTCCAATATATAACTATTATCTACGATGTATTTAATGGGTATAACGGTTTTGAAACAGGAGCTTCCATAGAAAAAATTACACAAAAAAATAAATCTTTTTAAATGAAAATCAATATTCAACGCAACATCAGCTCTTGGCAGCTCTTAATAACCTCACCGATATAATATCCCGCCAATATCCAATATGAATGTGGTAAATTTTTTTTTTGTTTGATTATAAACCACTATAGCTAATTTTAGATATATATAGAAGTTTGTAATACAAAGTTTTCTGTATAATATATTCCATATCTTTTTTAATTTATTTCTCTGAAAATATATATAACTTTGGTCGTTAATTATGATTCAAATTTTCAAAAAAAAAAAAAAAAAAAATACGTAAAAGAAAGCTTGGATTATTGAAGAATTCCCTGATTATATAGATAAACTTTAGATACAGCTTCAGCTGAGAATTATTTTAGCGAATATTACTATCAAGAGATGAAGACTCAACGACATTGGCTTGCCATGATAAATGGGTTAATTAAGTGTCATATTTTTACAGAACTTTCTCTTGTTATGTGGAAGTGATTTTGAGAGCAGATATGAAGATAAACGTCCTTAGTTTCAGACAAAAATAAATCTACGTTTGCATTAAATAGATTTCTGTATTTACGGTATACAGCAATATCTGTTCTCTAGCACATACATAAAGGTATTTTTGTTGATATGTTCCATATGAATAAAAAAAGGTAAAAAAGATGATAATTTTCTACGTATTTGTCTTAAAAGAAATATCAAATACATTGTTGCTACCCTATGTGAAGAAATCATTTATTTTTCATAAAAAAAGAAACTTTATTCAATATGAAATAAATTACCATTCATGGAAAATCTAACCTCTTAAAGCTGGTGAAAAAAAAAATTTATCCAAAATACTTTATTTGAGAGCTGGTTTTCATGAATAACAATTAGAGGATAAAAATGCGTTTTTTTTTTATGACTGTTAATAAGAAAACATTAAAAAAAAGACTCAGTAGATAGTGCAACTGGTTTCTAGAGTTCGATTTTTCAATATCTTGCAATATAAGTTATATAAGTCTTTTAATCTAATATTTTACTGTTTTAGCTGGAAAAAAAATATTAGTTTTGTTCTTATCAAACGCAAACAAATTCACGTTTCCTGTTCCATAAATAACCATTCAGGAATCATTGGCATCTATGATTACTATTCTTAAAAGGAAGTATAATCCACAGATTAATCAGATCAATTTCAGTAATTATCTAACATCAAATGATATTGCTAAAAAATTAATAAATGTAACTATTGTATGACACATTGAAATTAATACATTGGGAAAATGTATTTTCAAATGTCATCAATTAGTGATTTCCATATTTTTTGCATCACTTAAGAAAGCTTTCGAGAATTCAGACACATTTATTGATCTATCATAATGAATGTGAATGTAAT